>NC_067408.1:14594527-14814527 GCF_009764475.1 Pristis pectinata | reverse complement strand
GCCTCCCACCTTTCTTATACAACGGAACTACATTCGCTACCCTCCAGTCCTCCGGAACCATGCCAGAATCTATCGATTCCTGAAAAATAATCGCCAACGCCTCCGCTATCTCCACAGCCACCTCCTTCAGAACCCGGGGATGCACCTCATCCGGTCCGGGAGACTTATCAGCCTTAAGCCCCTTTAGTTTTCCAAGCACCTTCTCCCTATTAATCTCAATTGAACTCAGCTCCAATTCGTGAGACTCCTGACTAACGGGCACATTGCTTATGTCCTCCACGGTGAAGACCGATGCAAAATATTCATTCAATTCCCTTGCCATCTCACTATCATCCATTATAATACCTCCTGCACCATTATCAATTGGTCCTATGTCAACCCGTGTCTCTCTTTTATTCCTTATGTATTTAAAAAAACTCTTAGAATCCTTCCGAATGTTGTCCGCCAGCTTCCTTTCGTAACTCATCTTTGCTTTCCTAATGACCTTCTTAGTTTCTCTCTGCAGATTTTTAAAATCGTTCCAATCTTCTGTTTTCCCACTAATTTTTGCTACTTTGTACGCCGCCCCTTTTGCTTTTATTTTATCCTTCACCTCCCTCGTTATCCACATCTGTGCCTTTTTTCCATTCAAAACCTTTTTTTTTCTTGGAATATATCTGTCCTGCATTGTCCTTATTTCCTGTAGAAATTTCTTCCATTTTTCCTCTGCCGTCCCTCCAGCTAACTTACTCCTCCAATCAATTTGGGCCAACTCATCTCTCATACCTTTGTAATTTCCCTTATTCCACTGAAATATCGATACACCAGTTATCAGCTTCTCCTTCTCAAACTTGAAACTAAACTCAATCATATTGTGATCACTTGTTCCCAGTGGTTCCTTTACCTTTAGTTCCCTAATCACCTCGGGTTCACTACACAGCACCCAATCCAAAACAGCCGATCCCCTGGTGGGCTCCTCAATAAGTTGCTCCAGAAAAACATCCCTTAGACATTCCACAAACTCACTCTCCTGAGTACTACCGCCTTGCTGCATTTCCCAGTCCACCTTCATGTTAAAATCCCCCATAATTATCTTCACATTGTCACACTGACATGCTTTTTCTATCTCAATCTGCAACTTATGGTCCACTTCCTGACTGCTGTTCGGGGGCCTATATATGACTGCTATTATTGTTCTTTTACCCTTGCTATTTCTCAGCTCCACCCATAAGGATTCCACCTCCTCTGACCCAATGTCCTTCCTTTCTATTGATTTTATATCGCTACTAACCATCATGGCCACACCTCCCCCTCTGCCTACCCTCCTATCCTTCCTATATACTGTATACCCCTTGACATTCAGTTCCCAATCACATCCATCATGAAGCCACGACTCAGTGATTGCAACGATGTCATATTTATTAACCTGTAGTTGTGCCACTAGGTCATCTACTTTATTCCTGATGCTACGTGCATTTAAATATAGTATGTTTAGACTGGTATCTGCTATTGATTTTATTGTACCTCTATTGATCAGCAGATTATCCTGACTTTCTACCTGTCCATCCTTCTTACTATCTTCGCTACCTACTATCTTAGACATGTTCGTGTAGACCTCATCCCCTATCCTAACATTCGGTATCCGAACATCCTCATCCCCGATCCTAACATTCTGTATCCTAACATCCGGATTTGTTGTACTTCTATTATTCAGTAAATTATCCTAACATTCGGTATCCGAACATCCTCATCCCCGATCCTAACATTCTGTATCCTAACATCCGGATTTGTTGTACTTCTATTATTCAGTAAATTATCCTAACATTCGGTATCCGAACATCCTCATCCCCGATCCTAACATTCTGTATCCTAACATCCGGATTTGTTGTACTTCTATTATTCAGTAAATTATCCTGACTTATCACCTGCCTGTCATTCTTGCCATCCTCAATGGATTCGTTTCTATACACTTTCTCCCTCACCTTATGGTGAGGGGCATCGATAGGGCGGATGGTCATGGTCTTTTTCCCAGGGTAGGGGAGTCTAAAACTAGGGAGCATAGGCTGAAGGTGAGAGGTGAAAGATTTATCGGGGTCTTGGGAGGCAAGTGGTGGGTGTGTGGAACAAGCTGCTAGAGGAAGTGGTAGAGGTGGGTGCAATTACAACATTTAAAGAACACTTGAACAGATTCATGGATAGGAAAGGTTTAGGGGGATATGAGCCAAATGCAGGCAAATGGGACTCGCTCATGAAGGCACCTTGGTCGGCACTCCTTTATCTTGTAACTATTCCCCATGTTTTGGACTGCCCCCAATGCTGTTATATCCTTTCTTAAATATGCCCACTCTGAGAACAGACACAACCTGAACACACACAAATTGCAAACAGCGAGATCATCAATGGATCTTTCCTCTTGTTCTTGGATATGCTTTGAATGGGCCACATGGTGATACTGCCTACAAGGTAGATAAGACAAGATAAGATAAGATCTTTATTAGTCACATGTACATCGAAACACAGAGTGAAATGCATCTTTTGCGTAGAGTGTTCTGGGGGCAGCCCGCAAGTGTCGCCATGCTTCCAATGCCAACATAGCATGCCCACAACTTCTTAACCCATATGTCTTTGGAATGTGGGAGGAAACTGGAGCACCCGGAGGAAACCCACGCAGACAAGGGGAGGACGTACAAACTCCTTACAGACAGCGGCCGGAATTGAACCGGGTCGCTGGCGCTGTAACAGCATTACGTTAACTGCTACACTACTGTGCCTGCCCTTACTACTGGGTAGTTGTCTGGCAGTAACACTTCATTGGCTATCAATATGTGGAATCAATACTTGCCATTTAGTCCCATTTAAGTCACATCATATGCTAGAAAGAATTACTGCATATGTCCTGCTCATTTAACTTAACATGGGGTCCTATGTTTTTCAATATGCCACAAATTGTCTGGTTTATAAGGTAAACATCAATAGCTTTCATATATTGGAGAAAGTTCTCTAGTTAATTTTTGGCACAACAGCTTCAGTTGGGGTTAGCTAAACTGGGTCAAGATAAAACCTTGCAGTGTAACAGGGAGGATATTTCTCCAATATGTGAAAGCTGTCAGATCCTTCAGAATTGAGGGACTTCTCTAAGCATTTGAAAAAAGGAAGTTTTGCTATCAGTCCTTCTGAGGTTAAAAAAATAACAGGATATAACAGAATACTGATGTCTCTGCACTCTCTTTTGTCTTCTCATCCTTTTAAGGTTGTTGGTCTAGCCAGTGGTTTGATTGTAGACTCATTAGTTGGCAATTCCCATCCATGGTTCTGATCTCATTTCTGCAGGAATCTGGATTGACAAATGATAATTAGTAGCTTGATAGAAAGGTTAGATCAATTTACACAAATTGTGAAAAAAAATATTCACATTATTTATCCTTGTCCACTCCTCCATTATCAACAATTACTGGTCAAAAGCCAAATAATGAAAATTACCAGTGAGTGCTGATACTGAAAATTTGCAAAAAAATCCTCTGATTCTTTCTTCCATTACAGCTGGTGAGGCAAATCTCTGACATCAGTTGTGAATTCTTTCAAAAATTTTCCACTATGTGAATTTATCTTGAAATGTATATGATGTTAGAAAGTTTATAGAAATCCTAAGGTACATTGCTAGTTATTTTGCGCTATTTTCTTTTTAAATGTGGAGTCATATCTTGTACACTGACAATGAAAATATGACCTTTATGCTGACTAAATTATTGATGACCTTCAGTAAGTGCAATCACTGTTTCCCTAGCCAGAATTTCAATACGATGGGAGTAGGTTGATTACAGTCAAAAACCAGAAAGGAATTACTCCTTTCTCTCTACTCCCCTCCTCCACTTTATACCGGCCATCTCACCTCACCACTCTCAGTGATGATGCAGGGATTCAACCCAAAATGTCAACAATTCCTTTCCTCCCACAGATGCTGCTCGACCCACTGATTTCCTCCAGCAGATTGTTTGTGGTTCCAGCCTCCAGCATCTGCAGTCTCTTGTGTCTCCAGCAGAAAGGAATTATTCCAAACTAGCATTCATTTTATATATTTTAATGTCCTTGCAGATCAAAGGCATGGACAGAGATTCAGCAAGATCTGGAAACCTTAGAGTCATAGAATCATATTGTATGAAGCAAGTCCTCAGTCAGCCCACTGAGTCAGCACGGACCATGAAGCACCGATCTACTCTAATCCTATTTTATTCTACACACATTCCCACCAATTCCTCCCTGACTTTACCACTCACTACATATGCAATTCACATTGGTTAATTAACCCAGGAACCTGCAGGTCTTTAGGAAGTGAGAGGAAAGGGTGATTGGCATTTGGAGAGTGGTAGAGGCAAGAACTCTCACCACATAGAACATAGAACACTACAGCACAGTACAGGCCCTTTAGCCCACAATGTTGTGCTGATGTTTTATCCTGCTCTAAGATCTATCTAACCCTCCCCTCCCACATAGCCCTCCATTTTTCTATCATTCATGTGTCTATCTAAGAGTCTCTTAAATGTCCCTAATGTATCTGTCCCCACAACCTCTGCAAGCAGTGAGTTCCATGCACCTACCACTCTCTGTGTAAAAAACTTACCCCTGACATCCCCCTTATACCTTCCTCCAATCACCTTAAAATTATGCCCCCCCCCCCCCCCCCGTGTGAGCCATTTTCGCCCTGGGGAAGAGTCTCTGACTGTCCACTCGATCTACGCCTCTTATCATCTTGTACACCTCTATCAAGTCACCTCTCATCCTCCTTTTCTCCAAAGAGAAAAGCCCTAGCTCGCTCAACCTATCCTCATAAGACATGCTCTCCAATCCAGGCAGCAATGAAGAAACAACTACACAAGCTCTCGAACCCCTGTCACATAGAAAGCTGCTGTCTTAGTGCCAGTCAATGGGATTAGTATAGATAAGTACTTGATGGTCGGCATGGACATGACAGGCCATAAGGCCTGTTTCTATGCTTGTGGATCTATGATTCTGTGACTTTAACCTGGAGCACCTGGAGGAAATCCATGTGGTCTCAGGGACAACATGCGAACTCTACACAAACTGCACCAAAGACCAGGATTGAACCTGGGTCACTGGAGCTATGAGTTTCCAGCGCTACTAGCTGTAGCACTGTGCTGCCCTTTGTAAATTCTGCTCTTGTGTGCCATATAGACGTTAAGAACATTCAGGAAACGCAAGTTACATAAAAAGCAGAATGAACTTCTTCCCTCTCTACTTATGTTTTACAACCCGTCGACAGATAGAACGGAGGCATACATCACTAAATGTGAAGGGATCTGACAGAGATGTGGGATGTGGTGAGGTCCTTGGACAAGCATGGGGAAAGAATGCTGGTGATTCTCTGACTGTGATTGGGTAGGTAAGATTGAAACAAGGCAGACAGGATACCATCCAGCTAGATGCTGATGAAGAGGTGTGGGAGGAGGATGGTGCGACCATCCATGGCAAAGGCTGAAGATAAGCTGAGAAGAATGAGAAGTGATAGGTGGATTACCTTTGGTACAATCATACTGGGTGTCAGTAGTGACTTGGATCAGAGCTAACTTGGTACCACAGCCAGGATGGAACCCTGATTGGTGGGATGCAGATACAGAGGTCTAAATAAAATCGGCAGGCACAGTGTCACAACTAGGAGAGCTGCTGCCTCACGGCTCCAGCAACCCACGTTGGACCCTGACCTCCATGTGTGAAGTTTGCATATTCTTCCTCCGTGGGCTGCCTCTGGGTGCTCAGGTTTCCTCAACTTGCCAAAGTTATGTGAGTTGATAGGTTTAGCACTGTCAGTTAGGTGAGTGACAGAATCTGGCAGAAGTTGATGTAAATATGGAGAGAATACAATAGGATTAGTGTCGGACTTTGTGTAAAGGGGAGTTTGATGGCTAGCATCGAATAGGTGGGACAAAGGGCCTGTTCCTGTGCTGCATGGCTTTATGATTACAATTTTTAAGGACTTTGGAGAGGATTGAAGGGTTGGAGATGAATCATTGGGAGTGAAGTTTGGTAGCACTGTACAATGCAAGGCTGCCACATCATACATTCAGTTCATACCACCAAGGACAAATTTCTGTATTGATGAGTTTGAAAGGGGAGTAGAGGGAAATTGGAGAAAAGCAGGGGAAAAGTTTGCTGCCTTTGTGGACAGAGATATTCTTCTCATTCCTGACAGTCTTAGGAATTGCAGGACCCCAGTGCTACATGCTGTTTTGGGATTAATCCGATAAAATACCAATTCCTCAGAAATAGCAGAAGTTATGCTTTGATGACGTCTATACTCACACAAATTGAAACCACAGTTTCACTTATTCTTCTCTATGTAGGGTTGAAGCCTGATTGGTTTTTTTGCTTGCTCATAGGATAAAATAAGCCAATTTGCTGACATTGGTTGAGTAATTTGTTATTGTAGCTCAGAGAAGCTGAGAGGATGTCTCGTGCTCATTTATATCTTTGATGTTTCAGAGCCTTCTGAAATATTTTGCACAGTGGTTTGTCTGACATTAGAGTCCAGAAATTTATTTCCAGTCTCACTGATATTTTTCTTTGCAGAGACAAGATTACACTTGTTTCAGTAGAAGCTGTTATTTGTTTGAAAGAAAAAAATGACTTTCTCCCATATGTAGCTTGAGAAAGAATGAGAGTTAGTTCAGTGGAATAACATCTGTCTTGATGTTGCATGTCTGCACACTGTCTGATGTGAATTCCTCCTGGATACAAGCTACTTTATGATAAGTAAGTGCCTGATCTCTGAGGGTTGTATGAAAGCAATGAGGCAAAGCAAATGCTTGCAAGCAAAGGAATGCAGAAGCAGTTCGCATTAGTAACCAGTTCAGCTTCAAATCAAACAATCTCATTGCACAAAGTTCTCAGGTTGATCCCATCTCTCCAGCCATAAATGTTTATCTTCTGCTGAAGTTTTGCAAGAAATGAGGCTTTACAAATTTCAGGTGGTTTAGCACAAGGGCAAGGTCACAATAGATCTCTTTAGTTTTAATTGGTTTTCAGTTTTTTGCTCACCTGACTCTGAAGACAACCAGCTACATCATTGGGCTCCAATACTTTGTCCATTCCATGTATATGAGCTGATGTGGTAAAGATCTATGCACCATTTGCAATGGTGCTTGATCCCTCTTCTAAAACATTGCCTATGTGGATGCAAGATAAAAACAGGTCAGGCCACATGTGTGGGAAGAGAAACAGAGCTAATGTTTCAAGTCAAAGACCCTTAGTCACCCTCCCTGTAGCTTAACAAGCTTCTTCTATTTCACAGTAGTGTAGCGATTAGCGTAACACTATTATAGCGCCAGCGACCTGGGTTCAATACCGGCCACTGTCTGTAAGGAGTTTGTACATTCTCCCTGTGACTGTGTGGGGTTCCTCTGGGTGCTCTGGTTTCCTCCCACATTCCAAAGACGTATGGGTTAGGAAGTTGTGGGCATGCTATGTTGGTGCCAGAAACATGGTGACACCTGTGGACTGCCCCCAGAACACTCTATGCAAAAGATGCATTTCACGGTGTGTTTCAATGTACATGTGACTAATAAAGATATCTTATTTCCTTCCCAGTTCTGACCTGCTGAGTAGTTCCAGCATTTTCTGTTTTTATTTGAGATTCCCTGCATCTGCAGTTTTTGTTTGATTTTCACCCATTGTACATGTATTTTCCAACAACCAAATTCCCACACCAACTATCTTTAGGATTTCTGCTCCATTGCAAATCACTTGATATCTATGGAGCAGAAACAAATCTCAATCTCTTTGACTTGGATTTACCTCTTGGGTGCTATGTGAATTCAAGGGTGCTATGTGAATTCAAGGGTGTTCCAATCGCTCTTTCAAAAGGTAGGTGAATAATAAGTACAAATTGCATCCCAGCAATACACTATCAATGAATGAAATGGTAACACCAAACACTGATTTGATTTGCAAAGCTTTCCAGAGAGCAAGTCTGAAAATTTTAAATGGATCATTCACATATCCACATAGGAGCAGATTTTCTGCTGAGGTATGTCCAGGGCATTTGGCAGATAAGTCCATCACTTGGCTTTTCCTGCGTGTTGGTGGCCTTTCACTAAGCAGGTCATTGGACTCCTGGTCTGCTGAGTAGTCTGCCTAACTCTGGTCTCCTAATGGAAGGCTGCAGTACAGCGCAGGAGTCAGGCTTCCGTTAAGCAGACACTGGCTCACTGGATTACAGACAACTGATTTCTCCCATTCATCTTAATGGGTCACTGTGCCTGCACCAGTTCTCTGCCTGAAAGCTGTTTAATTTGTGGGTGGTGCCACACTATAGAGGCACTCACCTGCTTTTCCGAGGGTCAGGACACCACCACAATTACTAGCTACTCAACCACATCCTCCCACACCCACATGTGATTCCAGACTCTCAGCAATGTGGTTAATCATGAATTAACCTTTGAAGCAGTCTGGCAAGGCAATTCAAAGTCAGTCAGATGCTGGTCTTGCCAGTGATAGCCACACCATTTAAATGAACTTAAAACTGTGTTTTCAGTAACAAGTGGGTTGATAGTCAAAGGAGGCAGCGTTAAGGTAATTATGGAAACAATAAGAGGTAATGTGACACAAATTTAACACGGCAAGATGCTTCAATCTTAAATATAGTGCCTGCAATGGTGGTGAGGAGCAGAGTCAGCATTATCTTTCAGAAAGGAATTGGATATTTACCTGAAACATATTGTCGGGCTTTGAGGAGGGCAGGGGAGGGGGGAGGGAATAGCTCCTTCAAAGCAATATTATGGACCTGATGGGCTAAATGGTTTTCTTCTGGTGTAATTGGGCAGTGCGGGCTCATTGGGCCAGAAGGGCCTGTTACCATGCTGTATAAATAAAGTTTTATTAAAAAAAAGTTTTCTGTGCTGTGACAATGATTCGTATTTTGTTTGATATTAATCCTATGAAGCATTTTGCTATATTAAGGATGGTTTATAAATGCATCTGCTGTGATATTTGTCTGGATGCATGGTTGTGAATGGTTTGATTACAGGAATTGGTGGCAAAAGATTTAGCAGTCAGGAGGCCAGTCTCTCTCATGTATCCTCTTCAATCTTGTGAAGTTGCCAACTTCATTATTCGTTTACCAGATGTGGATATCGTTGGCAATGATGGTGGTTATTGTCCATTCTTAATGCCAGAAGAGCCAATTCAGAGACAATCATATTTTAGGGAATTGCATAATGGTCAGACCAGGTCAGGATGGCAGATAAGTGAACCAGATAAGATCTTACAACAAGCTGATAGTTTCATGGTTGCCATCACTGAGAAAAGTTTTTCTTTTGCATTCCAGATTTATTTAAGTATTTGTATTTAAATTCCCCAATGCCCATGGTGGGATTCAAACTCTTCTCTCTGATTTGATGGTCTAGAATACTGAATGCTACTTCTGTAACTTAATGCTGAACTACCACACCAATGATTGCGGTTTAGGAGACAGGAAATCCACAAATTCTTTGGTGTACTTTGTGGAGATATCTTCCTAGCAAAGAGATAAGAGAAAATGGGTAAAGTTGTTAATTAATCAAATTAATGAATGAGTGGCAAGGAGCGTCAGAAGGATGGGTCATTTATATTGTGGGGTGTTGGATGGGGGAAATGTGTGATTATATGTTACTCTGGAGGTAACGGTGTTGGATTGTACAGTGCAATTCTGTTGTGCTACAGGTACAGTGTAAATGCATTATTGGAGATAAGGCTGTGGAGATTAAATGTGTGAGTGTTGCTTTAAGAAAGTTACCATAGGGTGAGAGAGTTAGCAATCATTGCTTGTACCAGGGGCATAGGAGCTGCCAATCAGTGCTTTCATCCAGTACTGAAGGAGCAGGTAATCATTGCTCTTATCCAGTAGGTGAGGGAGCTGGCAATCAGTGCCTTTACCATGGGTGAGGAAGAAAGAAGTTGTGCAGCATGTTACTGACTTGTCAGGATGTAGAAATTCTGCTTGCATTCTTCTGCACTACAGGGGTGAGGGAGCCAACAATTTTCTCACTAATTGAGGATGAGGGAGCTGGCAGTCAGTCCCTTTACCACGTCCCTTGGGTGGGGTAATAGATAATTCTTGGAGCTGAAGGCATACATTCTCAGCAGCAGTCTTCTTGCCTTTAATGCCAAACAGGATAGTTTGAAAATCTGAATGAATTAATTTTGTTGGACATGGTTAAAGGTTGGCTTTAAACCATGTCCTGCTATCTCTGGGCACCAATAGAACTTGAAAATTCATGAGGTATTCCAAGTGAAATAAAAGTTTGATGAAAGTTTCAGTGAGGTAATGTAAGAGGGATTCAATGTGCCGACAATATCCCTCCCTTAACCTCAAGTCTTCCAGTATTTTGAAGAATGAAGCAGGCCGAGCACTACCTGTGAACATTTTATACCATCTTTAGTTTCTCGCCTATTTTTCCTCACACAGACTATAAACTCACCTTGTCCATGACACTCACCACATGTTCCCTACTTCAACTAATGATGATACCTCACATTTAATATTCTCGGGTCTCCCCAGGGTCTCAACCCTCCCTAGCTCTGTAATCTCCAATAGCCTATGATCCCTCCAAGACATCTGTGCTTCTCCCATTTTGGACTCTTGCTCAGCTCCTAATGTATTTCATCACCATTGGTGAATGTGCCTTCAGCTTCCAAAACTCTTACACTCTAGAATTTCCTCACAAAACCTCCTCAACTCTCTCCATCCCTTTTCCCTTTAAGACAAGACCTCAAACCTCCCTCCTTTCCCAAGCTTTTTATCATCTCCCCCAGGTCTCCTAACCTGTCTCTGGGCTATGGGAGGAAACTGGAGCACTGGGGGAAACGCTCATGGTCATGGAGAGAACGTGCAAACTTCACTGGAGATAACGTGCAAACTCCACACAGACAGCACCCAAGGTCAGGGTTAAATCTGGGTCTCTGGTGCTGTAAGGCAGCAGCTCTGCTGTGCCACCCTAACTATTACATAGGCTTTGGTTCAACATTGACCTTGCACTTGATACAGTGATGAAGCATTCAAGCACTAAGTGGTAACTGGAAATCGGAAAGGTGAGATCAGAAACAAAGAAGCCCTCAGCTGCCTGATAAAAGTGTCTCAGCCATACATTCTCCTGAAGAATAGCCACTAATGGAAAAAAGGAGTCCTGCCATCCTTGGCGTGAGTACTCAATAGTACACTATGGGTGAGTGCTCCACATGTGACAATAGCCAGAGCTTCTGTTCATGAAGCCAACAGATCGTTATTCATTTTAAGTGGGTTGCCATTTCCAGTGTAATCAGTGTAATCAGTAATCAGAAAACTTAGCCATGGACTACAACACACATCAAAGGACAATAAGTGAATTTTCCTTCTCTCTCTGTCAGCTGTGGCAGCCCATGCATTAGGCAAAAGGTTACAGGCCTAATCTTAGAACCATAGAACCATAGAAAAACTACAGCACAGAAAATGGGTCATTCGGCCCTTCTAGTCTGTGCCAAAACATTATTCGGTTAGTCCCATCTACCTGCCCCCAGCCCATACCCCTCCAGACCTCTCTCGTCCATGTATCTATCCAATTTACTCTTAAAAGTTAAGAGCGAGCCCGCATTTACCACATCAGATGGCAGCCCATTCCACACTCCCACCACTCTTTGAGTGAAGAAGTTCCCTCTAATGTTCCCCCTAAACCTTTCTCCTTTCACCCTAAAGTCATGTCCTCTCATACTTATCTCTCCTAATCTAGGTGGAAAGAGCCTACTTGCATTAACCCTGTCTATGCCCCTCATCATTTTATAAACCTCTATCATATCTCCCCTCATTCTTCTCCGCTCCAAGGAATAAAGCCCTAACATGCTCAATCTTTCCTTATAACTCAACTCCTGAAGACCCGGCAACATTCTTGTAAATCTCCTCTGCACTCTTTCAATCTTACTGACATCCTTCCTGTAGTTCGGCGACCAGAACTGCACACAATATTCTAAATTTGGTCTCACCAATGATTTATACAACCTCACCAAAACATTCCAACTCCTATACTCAATACTTTGATTTATAAATGCCAGGATGCCAAAAGCCTTTTTTACAACCCTGTCTACCTGTGACTCTACTTTCAAGGAAGACTGATACTTGATTCGAGTGCTCGAGTCTCTGGAATAAGATTCTTGATCTTGATTCATAAACTAGATTGTCAGAGATGCCGTCTTTTGAATGAGAGTTTAAATGGAGCTCTTATCTCCTCCCACAAGAGGATTCCTAATTTTGAAACAGAGGTTAGAAGTTATCTCTGAAGTCCTGGGTAAAAAGAGTAAAATAGAGTAAAAAAAAATTATCTGATGACTGTTAGGTTAATGTTTACGGGATCTTGTTGTGCATTAATGGTCAATCACATTTCCTTTGTTCCAACACATTGGCTCTAAAGTACAATACATCAGGAAAGGCACTATCTAAATATTTTTTTCCTTTTTTTTCTCTGTCTTTGCACTGCACCATTGCTAGGGCACATTGTTGTTTTACTGTCCCCACTCAGAGTAAAGTTGTACCTGAATGAATTTTTCCTCTGTATCAGGCTGACAAAGGAAATCTAATGGCTAGCAGTATCAGAGCCTTTAGGCTACATTTGCCCTGTTAAACTGTTGATTAACTGTTAAACTAACTGCCTGTTAATTGCCCTGTTAAACTAACTGGATGCAGAAAAGATGGATATTTCCCATTTGGACCTGCTATGGGACAACCAGCAGCTCTCAGTCAACTCCTTCAATCTCAATACCAGCAATGATTACAGGTCACTATTTAGTATGTTCCATGGTGTTTGAGCAACAAGCCTAAATACCACGAGTGTACTTCCGATATATCTGATTTCTCAGTATTCTCTGATATAGTTCTCGATTTCTCTGTAAAGCAGCCAAGACAAGATAACGTAAGATAAGATTAGTCACACGTACATTGAAACACACAGTGAAATGCATATTTTGCGTTGATTTTTCTGGGGGAAGCCCGCAATATATTCAAAGACCCCACTCACCCCGAATATTCTCTCTTCTCCCTCCTCCCATCAGGCAGAAGATACAGAGGCCTGAAAGAACATACCACCAGGCTCAAGGACAGCTTCTATCCTGTAGCTATAAGACTATTGAACAGTCCCTTAAGATGGATTCTTAACCTCACAATCTACCTGCTCCTTATTGTCTGCTTTCATTGCACTTTCTCTGTAACTGTAACACTTTATACTGCATTCTGTTATTGTTTTCACTTATATTACCTCATTGTACTGATGTGATGAAACGATCTGTATGGATGGATCTGTATGGAGGGCGACACGGTAGTGTAGCGGTTAGCGCAACGCTATTACAGCGCCAGCGATCGCTGTTCGATTCCCGTCGCTGTCTGTAAGGAGTTTGTGCATTCTCCCGTGTCTGTGTGGGTTTCCTCCGGGTGCTCCGGTTTCCTCCCACATTCTAAAGACGTACGGGTAGGTTAATTTGGGGTTTAAAATGGGCAGCGCGGACTCGTTGGGCCGGAAGGGCCTGTTACCACGCTGTAAATAAAATTTAAAAAAAAATTTTAAAACAAAGTTTTTCACATGACAATAATAGACCAATTTATAATTTGCAATTTAATGCTGCCACTAATTTCAGACCAGGTCTTTCCATTCATATTTTAACTCAACAAGAAGAGATAATCCATGTGCACATGCACATTTATTTGCATGCTCATTTCTCCATGGGCAACCATATTTAAACTACTATAACATTTGATACTAATTAGGCAATGAATTCCAAGCATTCTGAATCCATTCACTTGGTTATCTACTCACTAGGCAAATGAGTAAATAGAAACTGGTTTTATTAGACCCTTTATTTTATGTGCTAAGTGTGCAAAAATCACCTTTATCTAGTGTAAATTGCAGTAGCAACCATTTCTAAGTAAAATTGCAATTATCATAGAATTTAAATATCAATGGAGTACTTGATGGTTGGTACAGATGTGGCGGGCTGAAGGACCTGTTTCTGTGCTGTATGTATCTATGACTCAACTACGTCCTTCTGGTCAAGATTCATACTGATCCTACCAACAGAAAATGGATCTCCCACAATGAGAGAACAGCAAGGAACAAAACTTATTGAGGATCGCCAATGAGGGTCTCCATTCTGACATTGATGTACATGGAGTCATAGAGTAATACAGCACAGAAACAGGCCCTTCGGCCCAACTCGTCCATGCTGAACAAGATGCCGATCCAAGCTAATGCCATTTGCCAGCATTTGGCCCATATCCTTCTAAACCTTTCCTATCTACGTACCTGTCCAAATGACTTTTAAATGTTGTTATTGTACCTGCCTCAACTATTTCCTCTGGCAGCTTATGCCATATACACACCTCCTTCAGGGCCTTTTATATTCTTCAACACCTTAAACCTATGCTGTTTAGTTTTTGATTCCCTTTCCTTGGGAAAAAGTCTGTGTGCATTCACCCTATCTATGCCCCTCATGATTTTATACACCATTATACCTCAGTGAACTGCACTCCAAGGAATAAAGTCCTTGCCTGCTCAACCTCTCCCTATAACTCAGGCCCTCAAGTCCTGGCAACATTCTGGTAAATCTTCTTCGCACTCTTTCCAGCTTAATGATGTTTGTCCTGTAACAGGGTAAACAAAATTGTACGCAGTACTCCAGGTATGGCCTCACCAACGTCTTGTACAACTGCAATGTAACGTCCCAACTCTTATACTCATTGCCCTGACTGATGAAGGCCCTTGGATCATTCCATTGATTTTTATTTTCTGTACCCTTACTGTGGCCATCGCATCCTTCTTAAGATGTATTACCCATGATTAAGACTAAGCAATGTTTTACAATCAAAATGACTTGCTTTTTTACTTCAGGCTCTGTTTATAAAGCCAGGATCCTTTAGATCTTTGCATTTGCTTTCTCTGCCATTGTTGGTTCGCAACTATTTTTGGATACATGGGTATTGGTAAGCGAATTGGAGGAGTTCTTTCTAAGTGTCAGGAAGTGGCATTGAATTCAAATATTTAGAAATGATTATTGAGACAAATGACATATTCTTTCCAGAAAGCCTGTTAAAGTTGTGATAATGATGTCCTGAAACAGTGTAAAAATGCCATTGAATGAAACTGTATTCAGGAATAATAAAGCAATATAAACATTTAGAAGATAAAAAGTAATTTTCAAACCAGCATCCCAAATATTAAAAATATTCACACATTCTAATTTAGTGTTTGGAACAAAAAACACTGTAGATGCTGGATATTCAAAGGAAGAACAGAGGATCCTGGAAATGCTCTGCAGGTCAGACAACAACAGTGGGGAAAGAAGCAGAGATGATGTTTCAGGCCAAGGACAGACCCTCACAACTGGGAAAAATACCTGACCTGCTGTGCACTTTTTTGTTGTAAATTAGTGACCCCTGTTGCCAGCTCAATTTATGTGCTTTTGAACTAATTTTGGCTAAAACAGTAAAAAGTGAATTATAATACAATGGATAAAAAAATAATAAGACCAGGAGTAAAAAAATGGCCATGGTGATTCTACCTCCAAGGCTAATTTTATCTCTTCCAAACACTAGAAGATAAATTTGACACTGTTCTGTCCCTGCACAATACTCAGCACTTGTCTATGCCTGGTGCACTGTTTTATTTTATCACCTTCTCCTAACAGAATTAAGTCAAGCTTTGGCCCGGTTCTATCTTGTACAAGAACATGCATCTCTAGTGCATTGCCAATGGTCAGAGCAAGAGAAAGATAGTTGTGTTGAGATCAAAGGCCAATTGTTTTTTTTGATGTAATGCTTCAACCAAATGAACACTAATTAAAATTGGGATTTAGAATGACTGATTCATGGATTGAATTGTTTGGGTATCTTCCTCTTCTACCAGCAGTAGGTTTAACAATTCTAATGAAACTACCATAATTACAAGCAAAGATGTTTACTGCTGAGCTAACCACCTGTGTTTTTCTTACAGGTAATGCCTTTGTGGCAAGTCTCGCCATTGCTGACCTCGTCGTGGCAATTTATCCCTATCCTCTAATACTAATAGCAATACTTCACAATGGATGGGTACATGGCTACATCCACTGTCAAATGAGTGGGCTCCTCATGGGACTGAGTGTCATTGGCTCCATTTTTAACATCACTGGCATTGCAATCAACAGATATTGTTATATCTGTCATGGTCCGAAATATGACAAGATTTTCAGCCATAGAAGCACATCTTGCTATGTGTTACTGGTCTGGATGTTGACATGTTTGGCAATCATTCCCAATCTCTTTGTGGAATCTCTTCAGTATGATCCTCGAATATACTCCTGCACTTTTGTTCAGTCAGTCAGTTCTTTCTACACAGTCACCATCGTAGTCATTCATTTCCTTCTGCCGATCAGCATTGTCTCGTACTGCTACCTGCATATCTGGATCTTTGTCATCCGGGTCAGGAGGAGAGTTAAACCCGAAAATCGATCCAGGATAAATCCCCATGACTTCAGGAACTTTCTGACTATGTTTGTAGTGTTTGTGCTCTTTGCTATTTGTTGGGCACCATTGAACTTTATCGGCCTGGGAGTAGCAGTTAACCCAAAGCTGGCAAACATGATACCAGAATGGCTTTTCATTGCCAGCTATTTTATGGCATATTTCAACAGCTGTTTGAATGCTATAGTGTATGGTGTTTTAAACCACAACTTCAGACGGGAATATAAACAAATAATAATAGAAATTATCAATCTATCTTGTTAAGGTAACATGCACCCCTGCAGACTGCATCATGGAGAACATTTATTGGCTGTTGAACTTACATGTGGTAATCAACAATATGAATAACTGATCATTTCCTTTAAAAGAAATGTGCAAATGCTCTAACCATTTTTAACTAAATGAGTTTATTTTGCATGTTATAATTTGGTTGAAATTCCAAGTTAAAATAAAACAATGATTGGAAAACATAGCAAAATACAGAATCAAGAGTGGCCAACAACCATCCAATAAGTTCACAGACATCCTTAAACCACAAAGGAAATGTAGAGCCAATGCCATGATACTGTTTGATAGGAAACCGGTGCAGATAGTGGGCCACAATGATGGAACATGAACAGGTTTTGCCTCACTTTAGAAGTACAGCAGGGATAGTAACCTTTGAAGGTTTGAATGTGTCAGCACCCTGGTTGGACAATTCACTGAATGCCAGTATGAAGGGCTTGACATTGTGCTTAGATTTGATTTTAAATAAGCACTGTCTCCTCAAATCTGTATTTTGTTTGGGACAAGAGTCTTGGTTGTGCTGGCATTAAGCATATATTGATGGGAAGCAATTTTACACTGACAGTGTTGTAAGGTGACCAATATCGGATTCGGCTCACCTTGTCTGATTTTATGTGAAAGTAGTGGCCGATTTGATGTCACCAGCTTTATGCTATCAGCAACATTTAAAATTACCCCTAGTTGTTTTAACTCTGTTTATACTACGTGCTGTGCATATGTAAATCAAAGAACCATGTACTTCAGATTCATTTCATGGAGATTGTTTTGTTTTAAAATCTGACCTAGAATTTATTGATCAATTAGCGTTTCTACCCACCAAAGATCTATGTTGCTGCTATGTTTTTCAGCCTTTGAATTGGTCAGAGATTGTTTAATTTTATTGCACTTTATGTAAGAGAAACTTCAGTTAATATTAAAAAAAAGTCTTGATTTCCAAGCTGTGCACCATGGCTAATTGATGAAAAGGAAATACCCTGCACAATTTCTTCAAGGTGTGCACTCGTGGAAATAAGAAGAGAGATCAGGTCAATGGGCCTAAGTTTTAATTCCAACACAGTTGGCATTAACCTTGGTCATTGATATGGCAGGTTATGTGGCACTGGGGAAGCATACCTAATGTCAAAGCTCCTGAATGATATTCACCTGTCTGGAATGTATAGAACTAGGGGACATGGATCCAAAATATGGGGTCTGCCATTCAGCACTGACATGAGAAGAAAGTCCTTCACTCAGAGGACAGTGAAACTTGAATTCTCTGCCCCTGAGGGCTGTGGATGTTCAATCACTGAGACTAATGTTCAATCACAGAGACCAATAGACTTTTAGATACCAAAGGAATCAGGAATATGGGTTTAATGCAGAAATGTGATGCTGAAATAAATAATCAGCCATGATCCAATTGAATAGCAGAGCCAATAAGTTCACAGACATCCTTAAACCATGAAGGAGATATACAGCCAATGACATGACACAATTTGACGGGAGGGCTCAAGGGACCACTTGGGCTTCTCCTCCCATTTCTTATGTTTTCATATTCTTTTATATTTACTGGGCACTGCCTTGCGCAGGAGGATGCCAATTATAGTATGTGAGATTGGATATGTTGAGGGGCATCCTATTGCAATTGCAGAGAAGCCCCTGCATCATCAGGAACTTGAGAGAGTTCTCAGCCTGGAGTCTCAAAGTCAGCCCCATTTGACAGAATGGTGTGCCTCTTCTCAAAATGTGTACTTCTTGCAATTCTGAGCCAAACTGTTCCGATGCCAAGAATATAAGACCTCATAAACTAGGGAGACTTACCTCTACATCTGTTCCTTTGGTGGACCAGGCATAAATTGTAACCCAGTTTGTAGCATGCACCAAAAGAAGGCCAGCTCCTGGATATGCAAAATCCCAGTCCAATGGTGTCACAGTGGAAAATTACCATGGGAATATTGCAGAACAGCCAAGGATTTAAGGCTCCCACTGTGGCTGAGTTGTTTCTCTGATACAATTATCCAGTTAGTTCCCTGCCCTTTCTCTACACCCGTGCAATTTTTTTCCACTCAATGTTATTATTGAATCCACTCCTTTTCAGTCTATGCTTTCCACATCATTCACAACTTGCAGCTTAAAATGTTGTTTCTCATGTCGCCTCTTGTTCTTTTCCCAATTATTTTCAGGCTACATCCACAAGCTTGGGAAAATTGAAAGAGAGTGAATGTAGTCAGATTGCAGTGGCTCCATTTATATTCTGTATGTATGACATTTCTTTCACTCTCATTAAACTGTGATATAGAAAAACAACTCTGTTTTTGGGTAAACGTTCATAATAAATTTATTTCCAATTCAACTGATTTTTTTAAGGATGGGTTAATTGCAGAAGGACTTTAAGGATGCAATCACAACTTTGGAATATGGAGCATAATTACAGGTTGATTGCCATGTGTTGGTGTGGAACGGTGAATTTGTACTCCATCTGATGCATTTTAAAGACTTGTCCCTGTAAACAACTTACTGTTAGTCTGTAATATGAATTGTGAACTTAATTTTAATACTGATTTACAATTTTTAAAGCAATGTCTTTTATTTTCCTTAGCTCTTGAGACATGATTTTAAAGTTTCAGGACAAATTATCACCTACAGTCCTGCCCACTTCCTGCTATTTATTTCATGGAATGCCATCATCATTTAATATCAATAACTAATTCCCTTGGGGAAGGTGGTGATGAGCTACCACCTTGGACTGCTAATGCTATGTCTATAGTTCTATTTTACATTGTTCCAATACTTTGACCCATCACAATGAACATATCCTTGTATTTCAAATCAGCATGTGACCAGAGAGAAACCCACAAGTTATGGATTTCCTGTGCCACCCTTTTAAAATCACAGAGTATGCTGACATATAGAACACTACAACACAGTACAGGCCCTTTGGCCCACAATGTTGTGCCGACATCTTATCCTGCTCTAAGATCTATCTAACCCTTTCCTCTCACATAGCCCCCCATTTCTCTATCATTCATGTGTTTAAGTAAGAGTCTCTTAAATGTCCCTAATGATTCTGCACCCACAACCTCTGCAGGCAGTGCATTCCATGCACCCACCACTCTCTGTGTAAAAAAATATCCCTGACATCCCCCTTATACCTTCCTCCAATCACCTTAAAATTATGTCCCCATTGTCGCCCTGGGAAAAAGTCTTTGACTGTCCACTCGACCTATGCCTCTTATCATCTTGTACACCTCCACCAAGTCACCTCTCATCCTCCTTCTCTCCAAAGAGAAAAGCCCTAGCTCACTCAACCTATCCTCATAAGACATGCTCTCCAATCCAGGCAACATCCTGGTAAATCTCCTCTGCACCCTCTCTAAAGCTTCCACATCCTTCCTATAATGAGGTGACCAGAACTGAACACAATATTCCAAGTGTGGTCTAACCAGAGTTCTATAGGGCTGCAATATCACCTCGTGGCTCTTGAACTCAATACCCCGACTAATGAAGGCCAACACTTCCTACGCCTCTTAACAACCCTATCAGCCTGCGCAGAAACCTTGAGGGAGCTATGGACATGGACCCCAAGATCCCTCTGTTCCTCCACACTGCTAAGAGTCCTGCCATTAACCTTGTATTCTGCCTTCAAATTTGACCATGCAAGGTGTTATCATAGGAGTCTTAACAACTTACAGTAATAGATCCAAGGTACACATTTCTGCCAAGGTACATTCATGATGGGGAGAGGGAATGTTCTCTTTGGTGGATGGGGTAAGAAACAAGCGGATCACTTTATCTTGGATGGTGCTGAATATTCAGCGCAACTTTTGCCCATTTGAGGTTGGTTGATAGAGCTATCACAGACATCTTCTTGCACTTTAGTACCTGAGGGTAGTCTGCTGAGGTTAACTGGCTGTTTTGAAAATATCCTGCTTTTGTAAACAGGGCAACTTTTCATGTTGTCAGTAGATTCCAGTGTCCAGACGTACAAGAACTGACGAGCTGGCAGTGCAGCTGATTGTGGAGCGTAATTCTTCAACACCACAGATGGGATTCTGCCAGAATATAATGCTATGGGCCACCAGAGTAAAACGCCTTTGGCCACCAGAGTAAAATGCCTTTGGTCACCAGAGTATAATGCCTTTGCAGGATCCAGTACACCCAACCACTTCTTCATATTGTGAAATGAAATAAATATGCTGAAAACTGTCTCAAGGAATGGTTCACCCACTTGGCATTTCTGGCCAAAGATGTGTGCAAGGGCCATGGCCTTGCTTTTGTACACTCACGCTAGGTTCCACCATTACTGTAGATAGGGGAGTTCATGGAGCCCCTCTTTCCATTAGCTAAGTATCTACCACCACTTACAAGTGAACGTGGGAGAGCTGCAGAGCTGATCCATTGGTTAGAAATTGCCTAGCCTACAATTACGTGCTCCTCCTCCAACACAGTGTGTTCCATTCAATGGCTTGCTGCATGGCCTCCTCTATGTTGGTGAGACCAAGCGTTGACCAGGCAACCATTATGCACAGCACCTGCATTCTGTCCTCAACAGCCATCTTGAGCTTCCACTTGCGCATCATCTCAACTCCCCTTCCCATTCCCCCACCGACATGTCCATTCTCAGCCTTCTCCACCACTACAGTGAGGCCAAACACAAACGAGAAGAACAATGCTTCGTATTCTGCTTGGGCAGCCAACCACCCAATGGTATGAACGTCGAACATTCCAGCTTCAGGTAACCCACTTTCCCTGTGCTCCTTTCCCACTTCCACCAGTCCACCCAGGGCGTCTCTCCCTTTGTTCACCTTTTCCACAAACCCCCCCCCACCCCCATAACACATTACCCTTTCTCACCCCATTGCATCTGCCCATCACCCATGTAGATAACTCATAACGACCTGGCTTTCTTCTCCCTCGGTTCAGCTTTCCTATCCCCTCCCCCATCTGCCCATCATCCCTCACTTATCTGATTCCATCTCTCATCTGCCAGCTTGTTTCTACCTTTCCCCCTCCTTCTCCCTCCCTTCCTCCACCTGGCTCCATTTGCCTAAAGTTTCCACCTATCACATACCTGCTTCTGTCTCAACAACACCCCCTCCCCTCACCACCTGCATGCCCCCTCTCCCCATTATCTGGCTCTACCCCCACATACCAGCCTCTCTCTCAGCACCCCCTCTCTCTCTTCTTATGCTGCCTGTCTTCCGTCCACAGTCCTGTGGCAGGGTCTCGACCCCAGGCATTGACCATCCCTTTTCTCAGTTCCACCGATGCTGCTTGACCTGCTGAGTTCTTTCAGCAGTTTATGTTTTGCCGTCTCCTGTCTACAGCATGCTGGTTCTGGTATTTCTCAAGCATGTAGTCCTATATGGTGGCATCATATCCTTGGTGCTGCTCCTTGCCTGCTTATCTACACTCCACATTGTTAAGAAGGCGTATGGAGTGTTGGCCTTCATTAGTCGGGGTATTAAGTTCAAGAGCCACGAGGTGAGGTTGCAGCTCTACAGAACGCTGGTCAGACCACACTTGGAGTATTATGTTCAGTTCTGGTCACCTCATTATAGAAAGGATGTGGAAGCTTTAGAGAGGGTGCAGAGGAGATTTACCAGGATCTTGCCTGGATTGAAGAGCATGTCTTATGAGGATAGGTTGAGCGAGCTAGGGCTTTTCTCTTTGGAGAGAAGGAGGATGAGAGGTGACTTGATAGAGGTGTACAAGATGATAAGAGGCATAAATCGAGTGGACACATAAATCAGAGACTTTTTCCCAGTGCGACAATGGCTAACACGAGGGGACATAATTTTAACGTGATTGGGGAAAGGTATAAGGGGGATGTCAGGGGTAAGTTTTTTACCAGAGAGTGGTGGGTGTGTGGAACGCACTGCCGGCAGAGGTTGTGGGGGCAGATACATTAGGGACATTTAAGAGACTCTTAGACACACGAATGATAGAGAAATGGGGAACTATGTGGGAGGGAAGGGTTAGCTAGATCTTAGAGCAGGATAAAATGTCGGCACATCATTGTGGGCTGAAGGGCCTGTACTGTGCTGTAGCGTTCTATGTTCTATTGAACCAGAGTCAGTCAGCTAGTTTGCTGGTTACAAAAGAGTGAGGGATATGCTGCCCCATGTAGTTACTAATTCTGGCAGGATAAATTTTTGTTGCTGCTGAAGCCCCACAGCTCTTCATGGGAGCTCAGATTTGTTCTGAATCTAGCCCGTTTAGCATGGCGATGATACCACAAAGAATGATAGAATGTGAGCTCAGTCTAAGAACAGAATAAATCCGATTAAGAACCATGCAGTCATCACTTCCACAACAGAACCTCAGAAGCACGATAGCACAGAAGTCAGGCAGTCATCCCATTGAGTACATGCAGTCTCCTTTTAGAACTATTTATCCAGTACCATTCCCCTGCTCCATCCCCACAGTACAGTAAGTTATGTTCCCTGATGTGTCAGTGCAATTTTTGTTTTGAAAGTACTACTTGACTCTGTTTCCAGCACTCTACAGGCAGTGAATTCCATATCAAACCAGACTCTACATTAAAAAAAACAACCTTTTTCTCACATTCCCCAGTATTTTTCACCCATTGCCCTGATTCTGTATTCCTTAGTCCTTGAACCACCCACCAGTGGAAACAGCTTCTCTCTACTTAGTCTACCTGTGCACTTCTACTATTTCTCCTCTCGATGTTGTTTGCTCCAAGGAGAAAAGCACCAGCTTCTCCGATCTAACCTTGTAGCTGAAATCCCTCATCCTGGAACCATTCTGGTGAATCTCCTGAATGGCACCTTGAGGACCTTCACATTCTTTCTACAGAATGATGAGAGTATTGGGCATAGTTCTCCAGGACTGGGTTGGACAACTGTATCTGCAACAGGTAGATTGGTGAGCACAGCTCAGACTTTTCCCTTGTGTGTTGACTCTCTTACCACCTGCTGTATACTCAGTCAGGCTGCTCCATCCTTCTGGACTCAGTGGTGGTGCTACCAAATCAGTATTGGTGATTCATTGAAGTCCCGTAGGTAGAATATATTCTTTGCCCTTGATATCCTGCTTTTTGATAATAGAAAAGTAGTAATTCATTACCAATTACCATCCTGTTTCAGCCAATCAGTAAGAGACTTCTTTGCCTTTGTCCTGATGTCAGGACACTTCATGAGGTCAAGAGTCAATTGTATTACCAGGGACCTTACCCCCTGACTGAATACCAATATGTCACCATCCCTGGTGTGGGTCCAACCTGCCAGTGAGATAGGATTTCTTCAGGTTATTATGGAGCCTGTTGAAAAGTATGGGTCTGTGAGTATAACTCATCAATGTATTAGCCCATGAAGGACTGTGACAGAATGAGTTAAGTGGCCCTTCTTTCTATCCAAATCTAGTGCCTTGGTGGATAATAGGTTTATAATTATGTTTAATTACATTTTCTTGCATTTTTAAGCTGTTTCAAAGAGCAGTTATGCTATAACTACCCTCTGGGACAGATCAGGTAAGAGCAGCAGAATTCATTCCCAGGAGGATATCAGTGAACCCACCGAGTTTTAATTATAGTTCGGCTGTTTCAGTGTTGATGTTATTTATGCCATCTCTTTAAATCCAGATTACTAAAGTAATTGAATTTACATTCTTCAACTTCCATGAATGGGATTTGAAGTCAGGTCTCAGTAATCCAAGTCACCATGTGACAGTTCCCATGACAATACAATCAAATCCAACTGTTCTTTTTGAGGCAACAGGTTGCAGTAAATTTGGTATTCAACATATAATACATTCCAATCCAGTACTCATTTTTTTTTAACTCAATATGAAGCACAGCCTGATTAACTCATTATTCATTATGTTAATATCCCTACTTGACTATAAGATTCCACATGAAACTAATTATACACAAATATTTTTTTCGAAGTTACATACTTCCACTTGTACTATTAAGTCTGTGAAGCAGTTAACTGAAACCATACTCTTTCAAACACTTTGGACTGATTGATGCAGTGTAAACAGAAGGCTTAAACTTCAGCTGAACTCAGTTCAAATTCAGCTCAGAGTGGAGGCAACTTTATTTGGCATGGGTAAAATTTGATTGTTGTTGGGTTGAAAACTTCATACTCTTCTTCTGTTGAAGAGGCACAGCGAGCTGCTGCACCTTGGCTCCACTAACCAAAGTTCAATCCTAACCTCCTGTATTGTCTGTGTGGCGTTTGCACATTCGCACTCTGACTGCTCTGTTTCTTTGGGTCTCTTCCTAAATCCCAAAGACATGTTGGTTAAATTGCCCCTACTGAAGATAGGTGGTAGAATCTGGAGTAGGTACAGTTGGTAGAAGTAGGTTAAGGGAAATTTAGAAGGAAAGGGGAATGCTCTGTGAGCCAGCTCAATGGGCTGAATGGCTTTCTCCTATATTGTAAGGAAATATGGAAGACTATATGGAAGTCTTATCAGTGCTAAAAACAGTTTACATTTACATGGTTCCTTCAACACAGTTGGATGTTCTCCCCTTGTCTGCGTGGGTTTCCTCTGGGTGCTCTGATTTCCTCCCACATTCCAAAAGACATATGGGTTAGGAAGTTGTGGGCATGCTGTGTTGGCGCCGGAAGCGTGGCGACACTTGTGGGCTGCCCCCCAGAACACTCTACGCAAAAAGATGCATTGCACTGTGTTTTGATGTACGTGTGACTAATAAAGATATCTTATAACTTGAAAAACCCAAGAGACACCAGGAGTGTAGTATTGAATAGCCCTCTCTTGATCTTTTATTTGTGAATGGTTGTAAAATTATAATTGTAGGCATGATGGCTAAGTACCTTAAGGGTTAAAGAGCTGTACAACTGTCATGCAAATATGCCAATTGTTTCAGGAAACTGTGATGAGAATCTTTGATTTGCTAATTACCTGAGGAGAAACTGCAGAACAGAAAAAATGTATAAATATTCTTCATTATGATAGCTTTTCTTTGCAGCAACAATTAATGCAATCAATTGTCTGTTTGCTATTTAGAAAGGTGGAAACAAAGACAAGCCAAGCAAAAACCATGTGGTTAATAAACTGGTGGAAACAAGTAGGTGTGAGAAATTATGGGGAGCGAATGTAGCATTGGAAAAACAATTGAACAGAGATTGGGCATTACAGAGCAAATTGATTGCTAGTTGTCATACATATGTTCTACATAAGGGCAGCAGACTGGTAAATGAGGGGAATCTAAACCAAGTGGAATCAAGATATCTTCAGATAACTCTGAAGGGATTGACTACAGTTAAGAGAACACAGCAAAAGACTGAATGGAAGGTATCTGCCAGAGGAGTTTGAGTACATGGATACCAGTGCTAAACTTTGTTGATAAACTGGTGCCGTTGCTAAGTATTTTCTTTGTCAAACCTAGAGGAACTTAATAAACTTCAGTGTAATGTGAAACTTGAGTCTGTAAGGTCTATGATAACAAGAGCCACCTTGCCCTTCAGCTTACAAGGGGTAAAAATTTATCCTTGGGCATTTGCACAAATGCACAAAATAGTAACTGTTGCCCCTCTGCTCCTATTGATCAATGGAACCAAATTTCAGAAGCCAGGTAGAATATGCATTACTACTATATTCTGCGTTAGTGTCTGAGGGTGAATTTCCAGCTGCTGAGACAGCATTTTTGTTTGTTAAAATTAATTAACTTGGCACAGTTCCAAAATTTTCTGGTATCCTTTTCAGTCCAGATCTTTGGACTGTGTGTTTACAGAACCAAAAACAGTCAGAAAAAAGCTATACTGTGTATCATAATCCTAGTTTAATGTCTGCATTAAGGAACCTCAAGCAAATATATTAAGAATTGTTGTGAATTGTAGGAAAGTTTGCATCTGACCTTCAGGCCAAAGATAAGCAGCTTCTATTCAAGGATATTCAAGAAAGCATTCCTCTTCTGAGGGGACGAGAAGGCGATTGTCTGCCTGCAAATCCTGCAATACGATGAGTGCCTCCTGCAACCTTCCTCCATCTTTTGTACACCGTCTTGCAATGCATGTGTTTTTCTGACCACAAAACATCATTGCTGCTAATAATGGTGATGGTCTTTCTTTTGAATGCCACTCACTTCCTCCACTGATGTTTGGCTGAAAGCCTTCAAAGTTCTCTGGCACAAGAACATCTACTGGAAAGAACTGACATTGGAGATCCAAGACCCGAACTTCTATCGAGCCCAGTCTTGCTGTAATACACTTGCTTTTTGCAGGTCAGCTTCCTGAATTCCCAAGAAACCTTATTTATATTGAAAGTGAAATGGGAGCTTTATTTTAAAACTTAGGTCTACAAAAGCACTTTACTTATAGGTTGTATATCATTTAGCAATGGTGACGTGATCATAGGCAATAAATGCCAAAATCAGACTTCTGCATTTAGGGAAGCTGGTACTCATTTTATCTCTTCACATAATAATGGGAGACACTGAGATGGGTGAGCCAGGCAAGATCATCCAGCTCTCTCAGACTTCCTTCAATTAGATTAGCTAATAGAGTGGCCCTCGAGCTATCAGGGAAACTTGTGGAATTATACTTCACTTCCTTGATTACACTTCTTCCCACCCTGCTCCCTGCAAGGGCTCCATTCCAGCGTTTCCATCTCTGTTACATTTCTTCTGAAGAGTTATCAGTTTCCTCTCCACTGTTTTTGATGGGGCTATCAATTGTGTCTGTTTCATTTCTCACACTTCTGATCTCTTTCTCTCTCATTCACCCCTTCATTTTATCCTCCTCTTCACTAGTCTCCATATGCAATAGATTATCCTCAGTAATCTCTGACACCTCCAAAGTAATGCCATCACCAGCCAGCTGCTGGGGATTCTGCTTTCATATCCCATACCAAGTTATAGCTGGCACAGAATCCACAAACCCATTCATTTAATTGAGGATTGTAGTCTGTGGAGAAAATAAGGAACGTTGTATTTTTAATTAGTTTTGTTTGGTTTAATGCTTTACTATATTTTAAAAATACTTTTATTTTTAATTGTAATTTTTTAAACATCTTTTTAAATTATTTGTTGCAGGTTAATAATAAGAAATGTCACTGATGTTCAGAAACATTGAAAACCCTTGACCCCTACCCCCTTCCTCTTATAAATGGAACCATTCACTACCCAATGCTCTGATCCATTCTTTCATCGCCATCAACACCCACTTCCCACCTCACTGCACCTTCCCATGCAACTGTGGTAATTACAGGCCAGTGAGTCTAATATTAGTCACAGGGAAATTATTGGGGAAAATTTCTGAGGGATTGATTAATCTAACACTTAAAGAGAGATTAATCAAGAGTGGCTTTTTAAGGGGAGATCCTGTCTGACTAATTTCATTGATTTTTTTTTAGAAGATGCAACTAAGTGTTAGTGCAAGTCATGTAGTTTACATGGACTTCACTAAGGCCTTTGGGATGGT
The DNA here is from genome assembly GCF_009764475.1 of Pristis pectinata. Classification (NCBI taxonomy): domain Eukaryota; kingdom Metazoa; phylum Chordata; class Chondrichthyes; order Rhinopristiformes; family Pristidae; genus Pristis; species Pristis pectinata. The sequence goes on along the minus strand of NC_067408.1, from coordinate 14,786,372 downwards.
CTCTCTTTAGAGCCCATGAAATACAGTGCCATCTGAAATTGCTAAGTGAAAGGAGGCAGAAGGTGATGTCTTTGTGATTGGAAGCCTGTGACCAGTGATGCTTTGCAGGAGTTGGTTCTGGGACCCTTGCTATTTGTTACGTGTACATTAATGACCATGATGTTTACTAAGCAGGTGTGATTAGTAAATTCACAGATGCCATAAAAATAGTGGTACAAGAGATTCTGCTAGAATCTGGAACAACACACACAAAATGAGAGGAGGAAAACTTCTTCAGGGTAGGAGTCCTGACGACGGGTCTTGCCCCAAAATATCAACTGTTTATTTCCCTCCATAGATGCTGTTTGACCTACTGAGTTCCTCCAGCATTTTGTGTGTGTTGCTGTGATAAAAATAGAGGTGTTGCTTCTATTGAGGAGGGAAGTCTTTTTCCACAGAACAATATCGATGAGTTGGTAAAATGGGCAGAACAATGGCAGATGGAATTTAATCTGGTAAAATCTGAGGTGATGTATTTTTCAAGGACTGATAAGGCTAGGATACATGCAAAGAATGGTAGAACTGTAGGAAGTACTGAAGATCAAAGGAACATGTCCAAGGATCCCTGAAAGGAGCAGCACGGGCAGGTAAGCTGGCTGAAAAGGCATTTGGATTATTTGCCTCCAATAGCTAGGGTGAAGAATATAAGAGCTGGGAGGATCAGGTACAACTATATAAAACATCTGCTAGGCAACAGCAGGATTATTGCGTCCAGTTCTGGCCACCACTACAGCAAGTATGTGCAGAGGATATTCACCAGCAGTGAAGAGGTACAGGGGGATCTTGGGGTCCACGTCCATAGATCCCTCAAGATTGCAGCACAGGTCGATAGGGTTGTTAAGAAGGCTTATGGAGTGTTGGCCTTCATTAGTTGGGGTATTGAGTTCAAGAGCCGTGAGGTAACATTGCAGCTCTATAAAACTTTGGTTAGACCACACTTGGAGCACTGTGTTCAGTTCTGGTCACCTCATTATAGGAAGGATGTGGGTGCAGAGGAGATTTACCAGGATGCTGCTTCAATTGGAGAGCATGTCTTATGAGGATAGGTTGAGCGAGCTAAGGATTTTCTCTTTGGAGTGAAGGAGGATGAGAGGTGACTTGACAGAGGTGTACAAGATGATAAGAGGCATAGATCGAGTGGACAGTCAGAGACTTTTTCCCAGGGCGAAAATGGGCAGAGCAATGGCAGATGGAATTTAATCTGGTAAAATCTGAGGGGCCATAATTTTAAGGTGATTGGAGGAAGGTATAGGGGGGATGTCAGAGGTAAGTTTTTTACACAGAGAGTGGTGGGTGTGTGGAACGCACTGCTGGCAGAGGTGGTGGAGGTAAATACATTAGGGACATTTAATAGACTCTTAGACACATGAATGATAGAAGAATGGAGGGCTATGTGGGAGGGAAGGGTTAGATAGATCTTAGAGCAGGATAAAATGTCAGCACAACATTGTGGGCCGAAGAGTCTGTACTGTGCTGTAATGCTCTACGTTCTAGCACATTGCCTGGGATGGAACGATTCTGCAATGAGGAGATACTGGATGGGCTGAGTTTGTTTCTCCATGGAGCGGGTAAGGCTGAAGAGGTGGGGTGGGGGGTGGGATCCTGTCTGAGGAATATAAAATTATGAGGAGCATAGATGAGATAGTGAGAAACTGTTCAGAGTTGTCTTTAACCAGAGGACATAGGTTTAAGGAAACACTTAGGGATTTGAGTAGGGAAAGTGGATGAATATGAACTGCATTGCCTGAGGGGAGTGGTGAGGCAGGTACTCTCACAACATTTAACGTGTACTTACGTGGGTACTTAAAACACCATGTCATAATTGACTGTAGGCCAAGTGCTGAAAAATGGGATTAGTATTGGTAAACGCACGGAGAACTGAAGGGCCTGTTTCAATATTATATGACTCTATGATTCAAATGATGAGTTATTTATGATATGTTTTGAGTTTTGCAAGATGGAAGCTGATGACAAAAAGAGGGAACTTGCATTGGCAAAATCCTATGCTCATTTTCTGCAAACTTCTCAAAATAATTTGCATATAGCTAATTATTTTTGACACATAATGATTACCTTCATGTGGTAACTGTTGCTATGCAGCACAGGGATTTCTCTATTAAAGGTCATCAAAATTATTCGAAATAAAATCAAATCACTGGAAGTACTTGGCAAGTCAGGGTGCAACTGTGGAGAGAGAAACATTATAGGTCGATAATCTTTCATGATCTAAATTACTTTATGGCCTCATTGGATGACAAATGTTTAAAAATCATCTTCATTGCCCAGTGGTCATTATTGTTGTAATTAGAAATGTCAGCTGTTGACTTACAGTTGTGTGAGTGACTCTTCGGTGAACAGGATCTCCCAAGGGTTTTTATATCCAAGTTACTAGAAAGTATCCATTCAGTATGTTAGCAAACTGGTAAAGTTGCAATTCTGAATCTTCAGTCTGAGATCTGAATTGATTTATGTAAAAGGATAGATTTTGTTATCCATGTCAATTGTCTTATTTGACTTTTGCAGAACAGAAGTCTTCATAATGCATGCTTCTGCAGATTCTACTTTTGTGATTAATGAACTGCAAATATGAGGTCAAATCCCACCAAAGCAGCTGGGGAATTTAAAATTAGTTCATCTGAAATTACAAAAATAATATCAGTAATGGTAACCACAAACTATCAAATTGTCACAAAAAAACAAACTGATTCACTGATGACCTTTAGGGAAACATATCATCCTTCCTCGTCTTCATGTGATCCAACATCCATTGTTGCTTGATTGGCTCTCGAATGCCTTTTGGCACTTAAGGATGGGCATTAAATGCTGGTTTTACCAATGATCTCCTCATCCTCTGAAAAAAAAAATAAATAATTTGTTCATTTAAGTTAACATGGATGATTACTGAATTGGATACTGGATATTGGTCATAGACAGTCAAAGAGTACAGAAACAGACCCTTCAGCCCACCACATCCAAATTGACCATTGATTAGCCATTTATATTATCTCATTTCCCAGCATTTTATCTATAGTCTTTTATTCCTTGGTGATTCAAGGGCTCTTCTTAAATGTTGTGACAGTCCCTGTCTCCACGACTACATCAGACAGTGCATTCTAAATTCCTGTCACCCTGGTGAAAAAGAATTCCAGTCACCTTCTAGGTGAAAAAGAATCTTCCTCAGGTCCCCTCTAAACCTCTGATCCCTTACTTTGAAGCTATGCTCTCTGGTTTTATATACCTCTGCTTTGGGGAAAAGTTTTACTATCTACCCTATATGCGCCCCTATTAAATGAACTCACTTTCCCCTTGAATCACAACTAAACATTGAATGCTGTGCCCTGAGTGTACATATTGAATGTAACTGTAATTCATTATGCCAACATTTATTTTTAATGACTCTTCTCTGCATTGTCATTAACAACTGCTGAGTCTTTGTTTAGTTTGTGATATTGGTGAGTTGATATTGAAGACCTGTCTTATAGACAGAAATCTAAAATTGTTACATATACACTGTGCCAATTGCCTTTGCAGATCTCGAGCCTAAATAATGAACACTCCTGCCCGTCCTTGAAAACTATATTGGCTTTATGCTCATTCTATCAATATCCTGGTTCATATTCTCAAACTCGAGTAGTCTCTATTTGTTGCATTTTGATCAAACTTTTGTGCAGCATCTTGGGATGTTGTGCTGCATTAAATATGTGATTGTTTTTATCCCAATTTACAAACCCTATGTCCTTGATTTTGAGTTCCCTTGAATCTATATGTAAAACCCCTGTAATCAGCATTTTCAGAGTAACTGTTCTTCTCAATAAGTTGAATATGAGCTTCAGAGAATTGCACATTGGACATTAACACATAAACACCCAAATCTGCTTCTTTGTTATGCTGTAAACAAGACACAATACCCACAATACAGAAAAATAAAACACTGACAACTTAAAGCTCAGAATTTAGTTCCATGTAAAATGTTCAAAAATCTTTTGCTCGACATTACCGTGGATAATCTTTTTCGTTATTTAGATTTTCCTCATTTTATCCTTCCACAAATAAGTGAAGCAACATCATGTCTGGCAGAGGGAAAGGAGGCAAAGGGCTGGGCAAAGGCTGACATTAGGCAGCACAATGAAGTTATTTGTGATAACATCAAGGGCATCAGCAAAGCAACCACCCACCACTTGGTTCCGTGTGGATCTTGTGAACAGTTAGGTGTCCCATGGGTTGCTGAAGATTTCCTGGAGAATGTGATGAGGTTACCTATACAATCCTGATGCAGGGTTTCAACCCGAAATATCAACAATTCCTTTCCTCCCACAGACACTGCTTGACTGGCTGAGTTCTTCCAGCAGATTGTTTGTTACACCTATACAATGCATGGCAAGCCCACGAAGTCACTGCTGTGAATGTGTTATATGCTCTGATACACCAGGTCTACCTTCTTGATGGGATCAATGTCTGAAGAACTCAACCCTATCTATCAGACACATAAACAAAGAGGGAGCGTTGACAAAGGAGCAACAGCAGGATAGATAAAGAGTGTAGTTATTTTATGATAATGCATTTGGGGAAATTTCTATAATGATCAACACAGTTTGCTCAGTTGATTCCTGGGATCAAGGGTTGCCTTATGAGGAAAGAGTGAACAGTTTGGGCCTATCCTCATTGGACCTTCAAAGAATAAGAGGTCATAGCGTCATACAGGTTGGAAACAGGCCCTTTGGCCCACCTGGTCCATGCAAGTACCATTTGCCTCTAAACCTTTCCCAATCCATGCACCTGTCCAAGTGTCTTTTAAATGTTCTTAATGTACCTGCCTCAACCACTTCCTCTGGCAGCTCATTTCATATACAGACCACCCTCTGGGTGAAAAAGTTACCCCTCAGATTCCTATTAAATCTCTCCCCTCTCACCTTAAACCTATGCCCTCTCGTTCTTGATTTCCTCACCTTGGGAAAAAGACTGTGTGCATTCACCCTATTCTCATGATTTTATACACCTCTATAAATAAGATCACCCCTCATTCCCCCATTCCTAGCCTGCTCAACGTCTCTCTATAACTCAGTTCCTTGAGTCCATATACTCACCACCCTCTGCATGAAAAAGTTGCCTTTCAGGTCCCTTTTTAAATCTTTTCCCTCTCACCCTAAATCTATACCTCCTAGTTTTGGACTCCCCCACCTTGAAAAAGACTATTACTGTCCAACCTTATCTATGCCTCTCATAATTTTAAACACTTCTATAAGGTCACCCTTCATTCTCCTATATTGAAAGGAATAAAGTCCTATCCTGGCCAACCTCTACCTATAACTCAGGCCGTCTAGTCCTGGCAACATCCTTGTAAATCTTTCCTGCACACTTTCCAGCTTAATGGCATCTTTCCTATAGCAGGATGACCAAAACTGAACACAGTATTAAACTGCAGCCTCACCAACATCTTGCACATCTCACTGAAACATATCGGGTTCTGAGGGGGTTGAAATGTTAGCTGCCAGAGAATGTTTACCCTCATGGGGGAGGGTAGACATGATGAAAGTACGTTTCAATGTTACCTTGAAGATAGTGTGGGGAAATCTTAAAGAAGGAAAAAAAGAAATCAAAACAGGCATGAGACACCAAATGGCTTACTCCTGCTCCTATTTTGCTAAGTTTTTCTTTGTTTATATCTGGGGTGTTGAGGTACACCAATGTGGGATAAATAAACAGAAGGAAATGTTGAAAGAGTGAGATGGAGAGAGGTGTGACACGGGCTTATATACAAATAGGATGCCTGGAGCCTGCGCTGTAAATTCAGGGTATAATTTCACAGGTGCCAGTAACCTTCATTATAGAACAGTACAGCACAGAACAGGCCCTTCGGCCCACAATATTGTGCTGACACAGCTAATCCTTCCTACCTACAGAATGCCCATATCCCTCTATTTTCCTCTCATTCATGTGACCATCCAAGCCCCTCTTAAAAGCCCCCAATGAGTTTGCCTCCACCACCCTATCAGACAATGAATTCAAGGCATCCACCATTCTCTGAGTAAAAAAACTTATCCCTCATGTCTCTTCTGAAATTACCCCCTCTTACAAATGCATGCCTTCTGGTATTGGATCGCTCAATAATGGGAAAAAGATATTGCTTGTCCACCCTATCATTATGTTCATTAAGCAACTATTTAATATATATGAGTGGAGACAGTGAGAAGCTGAATATATTGGCCTACCTAGCAGGCTGCTGGGTAAGCTACACAAACTGTGCTTGGAAACAGATGGTGGTGTAGGTCAAGCTGCTGCTGGAGAGGGAGTATGATGAAAGATGGGGAGGCTGGTGAAGCATTCCTTACCTCCTGCAGGTACAGTACATCTCTTCTGAGTCTCTTCTACAAGGAGCTCCAGTGCACCCCCTTGAGTCATCCTGATATGGACACTCTATGTCCTCCACAACTTCAATGAAATAAGGTAATTGGAATACACACACACTGCTCCATGGAAGTTGAGCCTAGTCCATACTTGAGTGCTAAATCAGTTTTGGCAGGCTCATTCAAAATTGTGTGCTAATACCAAACTTCCATGCAAAAGCAGCACCAATTAGTGCATCTTCCCAAATTATAGTGCTGAGAATCAACTGTGGGACTTTCTCCTTCGTGTGGTTACATACACACCTGCTGGAGCTCTGACTCACAAGGAAATTCCCTTCTGTTATCACCATACCTTTATCATCACAAATCAATCCTCAGGAATATGGGAAGCAATACTTTAATTGTACCTTCCGAAACACCTGCTCTTTAATAATACAGTGAATGAATAAACAGGCAAAACACTGTTCCAGAAGTAATTTCAAGAACACAGGCAATTTCAAGCTTGTTTCATTAGTATTAATGCACAAAATTAGCACAACTTCAGGCAACATATGCACACATTAGCTCTATTACACAGAGGAAATCAGCTCCTGTGGTATAATTAGTACCTGAGTGTTAGTTGGAGGCCAGTTTAGACTAAAACATCACTTCTAAACATTTGTGCACTCAATTACACAGAGAAAGAAGTATAATTAAATAAGTTTCACACATCAATAAGGTAAATAATAATTACATGGAGTCATCATTCAGAGGAACATTGATTTAACATCTTAACAAGTAATTTAAGTACTTAACTTTCTAAGCTACAAAAGTTTTCTCCACTTCAGTAGTAGCTTTACAGATAATCAAAATTTCTCTACAGCATAACACAGAATGGCAAGCAAAATAAAACAGAACAAGGCTGCAGACATGATTCTACTTGAAAAGTGAGCTGTGTAGAGGAAGCTAACAGGTCACAAGGGGATAATAGATGAATTAAATAGATAGTCAAGAAGATTCCAGGTAGAGTACAATGTGGGCAAACATGAGGTTATTCATTTTGATAGGAAGAATAGAATAAATTTTTTTAAATGGAAAAACTATTCTGACATTGCTGGTTGCAAATCATAAAAGGTTAGTATTTGGAAGCAACTACAAAGAGCACATTGGCCTTTTTGAAGTGTTTGGAGTATAAGAGTAAAGTATCCTTGTTACGACGCACAGGGTTTCGGTGAGACCACACCTGGAACTAGTTGTTATTTTGACTCCTTATTCCTGGAAGGATTATACTTGACATGGAGGCAGTGCAACATGTGTTTATTAAATTGATTTCTGTCCAATGAGGAAAGAGTGAAGAGAGTCATTCTACCACAATGGCCTATATTCTAGTAGTGATCTCACTGAAACATTTCATACACTGAGAGGCCTAACTTACATGACTTACACTCTGGTTTTCTTGATCCTGATGTGACTTGTTGAGGCTAATGTTGGAATCACAGTCATTTCCACCGATAGGGCAACTCATTCTGATTTGCTGTTGGTGGACAGTGCGGTACGGTGGGGGAAGCTCGGTCTTGCACCTATTGAGTTTTAAATCCATCATCTTGCATGCTTCAGTCAACAGTGGTTTGGATTACTGAGATTGGGATGGCCTTGGTTCTGCAATGTGGTCACCAGAGGTTCAATACTGTCCCATTGTTCTGAAAATAAGCTCTACTTCCGTGGGAATTTTATTGGAGATGAGGAGCAATAACGCTGAAAGAAAGAATGAAGAGAAGTGTTGGGGCAATGACAAAGCCTTGTCTAACATTAATCTTCTTTAAGTTTGGCTTTGTTGTAGACCTGTTAGGATCATGGCTTGTATGATGAACTTATTAATGTATCCATGGCACATACTGGGATGCAGGGAGGAGGTAACAGACATAAGGAGAATGAGGTTATCAAGCAAACACCCAGCCCCTCATTCTCTACCAACATGTAAAAAGGTATCCCTATTATAGAAATAGCATTACCTGTACTTTTGTCTCAGCTGAACCCATTTCATTTATTGCTTTTCCATGTGATTCACAGAAGCAAGAAATCTGTTGCATTGTGCAGCATTTTAATTCATTGGCTGCTGAGTGCCTACTCAATCATTGGTATTCCATATCATCTGCAAAACTGTAACAGCTGATTTCCCACTGGCTTCAGTAATTCACTGACAACATCATTGATGCTTTAATGACCATTATAATTCACAGCTCAGTGCGCATTTTTTTTACTCTGCTCAGCCTCACGATTCACTGAATTGTGCTCAGTGTTCAATGCAGTCATCCCGGATTCTTTGGACAGGCCAATGGGGAACGGTGAAGACATTCAGAATGGAACTGTAAAATATGATTTATGCTGGTCAGTTACTTCATCTGTTTGTTCTGTCACGAACCAGCAACAAAAGAAACACACTGAGCATGATTCAGTGTTAAAAACTATTTTATTAATCACTACTTATGATAATACGTAAAATAAAAGTAAAAATGTTAGTATGTTAGAATTCAAAAATGTTAAACCTCGAACGTTAACCCCAAAACTAAACTCGTCGTGTGTGTTTGTGTGACAAAGTCCCAAACTTCAAGTTCCGGAATGGTTCTTAAAGTTCAGTTCCACAAGCCATAAGGTGAAACATGAGCAAGGGCTTCTTCAACAACCACCGTTGTCTGAAGATAAGACGTAGATGTAGAGAAACATAGAGAGAGTAAATACGAAATCCAAATGTTCCACGATGGAACCCCAGCGGCACTTCAGTGTTTACTCGGTAGTGACTTCCTCACCCCGAAAAGCATCCGAATCGTGGTCGTCCACACACAAAAATACCTGTTTCCTTCTACAGGTCAGCAACAAAGTGAACTCCACCGGATTACTTCCAACTTCCATACAAGGATTTCAGTGGCAGACACAGTTATTGTTTCTCATCCATCGATAGAGAAAACTAGCAGGCCGGTGTCTCTCTCCCTTCTCTCTCTCTCTCTCTCTCTCCTTCTTCTTCTTCTTCTTCTTCTAACTTCTTCAACAACGTCATTACGTCCTTTATCTTCTATTGACGTAAGCACGCCCCACACACACACTCTCTATCTTAAAGGGACTTTCACTGAGTCCGTAACAGTTCCTGCTTCATATGACTGAACCTTAACAAATAGAAAGGCAAACAAAACCTAAAAGCAAAAAAGTAATACTCATGCATGCACACAATTGCCTATTGCCCGTTTAATTTCTTACAGCAGTCAGCAACACAGATCTTTAAGTGAATCGATGATATATTTATTGGTTGATGTGGTGGAGATGATTACTTGTTTCATGGTTAAAAAGTGCAGTCAGTTTGTACGTTCTACATTTGCCTCTGGCATCTGTGGTTGTCTTCAACCTGAACTAAGGAGATGAGAGCTTGTTCTCTCTCCTGATGGCAGGAGCCGTTTGGTGAAATAAATCCATGGTGTTTTAACTGAATTTCTTATTGCTTTGAGCACAGAACTCACAGTACACACATTTTAATAAATCTTTCAGGTGGGCTGCCTATTCCAACAAACAAATGGTTTTTCACACAGTGGGAAGTAACAGAGGGGCATTACCCAGTCTTACCCAGTAGCTTTTTCGACTTATGCTTTATTCCAAAAAAGTGATTTTGATGATAAAAATTGCTGTGATTTGGGAAATTGGACTTACTGAAGGCAGCACAGACTCAGTGAAGCTATTTGATTGCTGTGAAATAGTGCAGTAGGATTGTCATAAGGGACAGCATCAAACATTAGTAGAAATGCATTGGGAGTAACTTTTTTCAGACTGGTGGTATTGAGCCTTGCCTCACTGTGTTACACTACCAGCATGTAGTATATGGAAGATCAAAGACTCAGCTGCCAGCCTAGATGAATACACCACCACCATCACAGACTTTATCAGCAAGTGTGTTGAGGACTGTGTGCCAAAGAGGACAATATGGGTGTTCCCAAACAGGAAACCATGGATGAACCGGGAGATCCACTCCCTACTGAAGTCAAGGACTGCTGCACACAAATCTGGTGATCCTGATCTGTACAAGAAATCGAGATATGACCTCCGGAAAGCTAACAGGGATGCCAAGAGGCAATACCAACTCAAATAGAGTCCCAGACCAGCCGTCAGTTATGGCAGGGCTTACATGCCATAACAGGCTACAAGACAAAGACGGGCTGCATAGTTAACAGCATTGCACCTCTTCCTGATGAACTTAACTCATTCTATGCATGTTTTGAACAGAAGGGAAGTGGATTGTCACCACCCACCCTGACAGCCTCCAATGCAACTGAACCCATGGTCACAGTTGAGGACAATAAGATCAGTCTTCCGGAGAGTGAACACGAGGAAAGCATCTGGCCCAGATGGTGTCCCTGGCCGTGTGCTCAGGTTTTGTGCTGATCAGCTGGCAGAAGTATTTGCAGATATATTTAACCTCTCCCTGTCTTCAATCTCTGGTTCCCACCTGTTTTAAGAAGACCACTTTCATCCCGGTACCGAAGAAAAGCAAGGTAACATGCCTCAATGACTACCGACCAGTGGCTCTGACATCCACCATCATGAAGTACTTTAGGCTGGTCATGGCATGCATCAACTCCAGCCTCCCAGACAATCTCGACCCACTGCAATTCACCTATCGCCAAAACAGGTCTACAGTGGACGCCATCTCCCTGGCCCTACACTCAGCTTTGGAGCATCTGGACAGTAAAGACACCTACTTTAGACTATTGTTTATTGACTACAGCTCTGCCTTCAATACAATAATCCCAAGTAAACTTGTCACCAAACTCTGAGACCTAGGACTCAATACCTCCCTCTGTAACTAGGTCCTTAATTTTCTAACCAACAGACCGCAATCCGTGAGGATAGGCAGCAATACCTCTGGCACGATTATTCTCAACACTGGTGCCCCACAAGGCTGCGTCCTCAGCCCTCTGCTCTAGTCCCTATACACTCATGACTGTGTGGCCAGATTCTGCTCTACCTCCATCTACAAGTTTGCAGATGATACCACCGTAGTAGGCCGTATCTCAAACAGCAATGAGACAGAGTACGGGAAGGAGATAGAAAGCTTAGTGGAATGGTGTCATGACAACAACCTTTCCCTCATTGTCAACAAAACAAAAGAGCTGGTCATTGACTTCAGGAAAGGGGGCAATGCACATGAACCTGTCTACATCAATGGTGCTGAGGTCGAGAGGGTTGAGAGCTTCAAGTTCCTGGGAGTGAACATCACCAACGGCCAGTTCTGGTGAAATCACGTAGGTGCCACAGCCAAGAAAGCTCACCAGCACCTCTACTTCCTCAGGAGGCTAAAGAAATTCAGTTTGTCCCCTTTGACACTCTCCAACTTTTATCGATTCACCATAGAAAGCATCCTATCTGATGCATCACGGCTTGGTACGGCAACTGCTCTGCCCAGGGTCACAAGAAGCTGCAGAGAGTTGTGGACACAGCCCAGTGCATCACGGAAACCAGCCTCCTCTCCTTGGATTCTGTCTTTACCTCTCACTGCCTTGACGAAGCAGCCAGCATAATCAAAGACCCCACCCACCCAGGTCATTCTCTCTTCTCTCCTCTTCCATCAGGTAGAAGTTACAGGAGCCTGAGGGCATGTACCACCAGACTTAAGGACAGCTTCTACACCACTGTGATAAGACTATTGAACGGTTCCCTTATACAATGAGAACTACCTTGTTGTGACCTTGCACTTTATTGCACTGCACTTTCTCTGTAGCTGTGACACTTTACTCTGTACTGTTATTGTTTTTCCCTGGACTACGTCAATGCACTCTGTATTAACTCAATGTAGCTGCACTGTGTAATGAATTGACCTGTACGATCAGTATGCAAGACAAGTTTTTCACTGCACCTCAGTACAAGTGACAATAATAAACCAATACAAATACCAATACCAATCAAGCCTATCTAAACTACCTCCAAGTTCTATCAAAGCCTGGCTGAACCTAAAAGGTCTACTGCAACTGCAGGAGATTCCAAAGAGCTTTACAGCAAGTGAACTACCTTTGATGAATGGTTACTATTATAATTTAAGGAAAGCGTATTCAGCCAATGTGCAGGGAATGGAGAAATATAGATCATGTACAGGCAGAAGAGATTTAGGTTAATTTGGTAATGTGTTCGGCACAGACATTGTGAGCCAAACAGCTGTACTGTTCTATGTCTGTCATTCAGCAAGCTCCCAGAGACAGTAATAGGATAACAGTTCTGATGAAAAGTCGTTTCTGTGAATCTAACTCTGTTTTATAACAGTAATGAGATAGTGGCCAGATTTTGGTTGATAGTGGCTGAGGGATAAGGATTGAGCAGGATTTTATACAGTACATCCAACTCAAAATGGAAACAGGGCCTTGGTTTAACCAAGAGCTGGCACCTTCCAAAGTGTTATCAGCCCAGATTAAGGGTTCAAATATTTTGAGTTTCATCTGGCTCAAATTCAGTGCCACATAAAAAAAGAAGACAAAAAGCTGTAGAACCACTCAACAGGTCAGGAGGCATCTGTGGAAAGTGAAAGAAATGAGTTAAGGTTGATGACCAGGACTGGCCAGTTCAGACACAAATTAGAAAGGCTGGTTTTCTGGAATTGTTGAATTCAATATTGAATCCTGAGAGCTGCAATGTGCCTAGATGAAAGATTAATTCAGTTTTTTTTCTCTCTACCAGATGTTGCCTGATTTGTAAGGTATTTCCAGCATTCTCTTTTGTTTCAGGTTTCCAGTAACTGCAGTACTTTGCCTCTGATAGTTCCAGCATATTCTATTGTTTCTTATCTGCTGTCTAATTTCCCTCATCTATAACTTAACTCAACAGCTCCTAGAGCATTATGTTATCTTCGATCTCCACCTTATCACAGATATTCCCTCTGTTCGCAACGTGAGAAATCCTAACACTACATCGGACTATACTTCCTTTTTTTTCTCTCAATTTGCGCTAATGGCATTATGTTTATTTTGTCATGTAAGTTATATATAATTTATGTTAATTTAAGTTTATGTTAACTTATGTTTGTCATGTCTGTAATGTGTTGTGCCTCTGCTGCAAAAAGGAAATTTTCATGCCATTTATACCCTGTATATGCATACTTATGACAAAAAAACTTGCACTTGTTCCCTTCCCCTCCCACCCCCCACCCCCACATTCCTCTCTGCAACCTAAAATGCACTTGGTTTCATACCTCAAGTTCTGATGAAGGGTCATTGCCCTGAAGTATTAACCTAACTCAAAATTTACCTATTGACCAGAGCTATGTTCTAGTACGGTGCATGCTAGGGAATCACAGAGAATGACATTTCCATACAATCGACCTCAGAAGAATCCTCTGTATCCATACGCCTAGCTGAAGCTCAAACCAAGTGCGACTTATAGAGTGTAGCCAAGAAGATATGAGCACTATCATTGCCAGGAGGTTTTAGAGGTGGATTGGCCACATGCTTTGTATAGAAGTCAGTTCTATGGTTGGAATAGTAATGAGACTGACATCTGAAGGCAAACCAACAACAAGGCTGCCAGAAAACAACATAGCGAAGAGCTGTGGAGGTTGAGGTGCAAAACCTTGTGCACATCTGGGAAACATGGAAAGATCTGCCTGAAATGGGTAAAAGAGTTCTATTGGTATTCCAGAGGCATAATGAGTAGTAAGTAAGTGTAAGGTAGTATCTCTGATAGTGTATCACTCCCCTAACAGTGCACTAGAATGGCAACCTAGATCTTTGGGTTCAAATCTTTGGAATGAGTTATTATTCTCCTAATTTTCTGTCATGGTCAAGAACTGAAGTCTTTACTTACGTAAGAAGCAATGTAGTAAGTGGATGTTGGATTCATCTGGAGATGTAGTTAGAATTCTGCTTAATTGACTTAAAGAGGTTTATCATGTTAATTAGTGCAGATGGGACCTCAGTTAACATCTCATTTTAAAGACTTGCCCCCAACAGTGCAGCACTCCATCAGATCCAATCTGTAGTTTCAACTTTGGGTTTTGTATGTATGTTTCTCAGATGGTTTTGGAATATCATAACTTCTAACTCAGGGTATTATCATGAAGACATCCACTTTTACATAATTTGGATATAGATACAATATTAAGAGACAGATACAATATTAACACCCATTTACTGTTATATCACCGTATTTTGTTACATCATCAATATCCATGCACTCTCACATTATTCCCATGTTTTTTACAAAACACCACCATCAACATCTAGGTAGTTACATCATCAACAGACACACTTTGTTACATGATCACGACTTACTGTTGCATCGTTACTCATCCTTACGTTTTGATTATCCTAATACATCAGTGATATGATCTCTTCAGTACACTGTTATAGGATCAGCATTCATCTATGTTCTGTCACCAACAACCACCCACTCAGTTAAGGCTACATTTAAACTTGCTTTGTTCTGATCAAGTTGATATTTTTAAGGAACGAAGTTATTAAATCATTGTTTAATTAGCTTGCTGATGCAAAGCAGTAAATAACTATCAACTTATATGTACAGCGGGATTCAGGGAATTCTAAAACTTATGATTAATCAAAGTCAGTCAGTTAAATGAAGAATGCATAGCCAATCATAAGCATTCATGAAATAAAACCATCCAAGCTCCCAGAAGAGCTGAGAGATTAAAGGAAATGCTTGCTAAATATTAATAGGATTCTCATGTATGCTCTTTATAATTGGGCATAGATTTCAAAATGAACCCAGCATTCTGCACTCTTAACTGGAAAAGTTTTATGTTTAATGTGAACAGGAAATGAAATGCTGGAAGTAGAGTCCGTGTAAACGGAACTAACATTACCTGAACTGTTTCATGTGCCCTAGAATCAACAGCAGTCTGGACTAATGAAGGCATCAGGAATTTGGTTGCAGCTATCTTAGTTGATATTCATATCTAGAAGCCATTAAAATCTGAGATCATCAATTTTCACCCATAAAATTGCTAGGTTTTTCCAGGAAAAAATAGATTTTTTTTCCCAATTCAATCCATCAAAAAAGAGGGATTTTCTTGGCAGGGATAGTTCCTGTAATTCACCCATGTTACGTTAATAATGGTACCATGGATTTTGTACAACAGCACTTGACATGCACAGAGGACCCAAATACATGCACCTCATTTAGAAGAAAGGTTCCAAGGTAAACTCTGTGAGAATTTCATAGATTTTCAAAGTACATTCTAGTCCTATTTCATACTACAGCCAATTGGTGCCAAAGTGGAAATGAAGTGATATTCAAGAAATCATTGAAACAGCAATTGTTAGGTTTACACAAGTGACAAGCATTCTCATTAACAGCCAATAATAAGTGTAAGTACATCAATAACCCACATCGAACAGACTGAATCAAGAAAAGCAAGATTTGCATCAGAGATGGAGCAAGGAAGGATTGAAAACATGTTTTAAGACCTGTATCTAGTAAGAGGTTTAATACTATTTTTATTTAATTATAGAATAAAACTATTATTTTGTGTATAACAGATTGATTATAAAATTGAAGATGCTTGAGAACGAAAACTTGCATATTAACAAAATTAATTAACAAAAAGGTCTCCCTATATTAATTTCATAATTCCTGACTCATGAGTTAGTATTTCTTTGAAAAACATTTTTCATGTTACATAATGAAAAAAATTAAATGAAGTCACAATTAGGGCCAACTGCATTATTGAAATGTCATCTGAAGGAGACATCTTGGAACTGAAGAGATCACACATTGTTTAATGTAATAATAGAATATAAATTATGATATAAATTAGGTGATATATTCCATCAGTATGGTTTAACAGGTTAATACTGTTAGCTATTCAGTAAATTTCCTCAGTAATTTGGAATTATAAGCTTCTCAAAGCAAATTTTTCAGTACTAAAGGATATATCTATCTGATAAAGATACTTTGATCTGAAATATTAACTTTGTTCCTCATATTCTGTCTGACCTGCTGTGTGTTTACAACATTTTCAGTTTTATTTTTGATCTCTACCATGCTGTAGTTATTTTGATTTTCATTATAAATATTAGCAACATGTTAATACACAGCTTTCAAATGTAATTAATCTGGCAAAGACAGCAAGCTTGAATGCATAGTCAAGTGGAAAGAACCAGTGTGCTGAGCTCTGTTAGGTATACTAATCAAAACAGGAACATTCATTTTAAGTGAACACTTTCATTTATTGATTAGTGCGATCTGGAACACACTGCCTGAGAAGATGATGAAAGCAGGTACTCTCACGATATTTAAGAAACAGCTGGACAAGCTCTTGAATCACCAAGGAATAGAGGGCTATGGGCCAAGTGATGGGAAATGGGATTAGTCATTGTGTTTACTGGGTTTACAGAGGAAGATAGAAAATTCAGCAATGTGTTAACAAATCTTGGGTTTTAGGTAAAACTGTTGTATACTTGAAAGCTATATTTGTCAAATCAACACATTAGTGCATGAGGTAAAGACCCATTGATGTTAGAAATATGAAATATGAACACAGAATGAGGAGTGAAAATATCAGGTCAGGCTGTATCAGCAGTTTCATGTTTGTGACCTTATGTCAAAAATAGGAAAATGTTACAGATGCAACAGGTCTTAAGCAAACACATTAATTAATGAAGTACTCTTCCTTTATGAGCTGAATGTAAGAAATAAAAGGGAAAGTTTCCTCTGTAGACTATGTGAAAAGAAATTGTATACCTGTCTATAGGGGATCTTATAAAAGAAATCCTTCCGACATGGTAAATGAATTATGACAATGGTGGAGTTCCTAATACTGCCCTCAACTGGCTACTGGAAGCACTGCAACAAGATAGAGCTGCATAACCTCACAAGAACAAACCTCATGGCGCATGTACTATTATGTAGATCTGTATAATTACATTACAATTTCTACACTGCAGATGATGTGCATATCAGTTTATTCATTTCAGTAAATAAATTACTGAACAAAATAACCAATAGTATTATTAATAATATGTAGACACCATTGCTGAAAAATTGGAGTTAAGCTTTTCTCCTGTGGTAACAGAGTATTGTGCACCCAATCAGGTGTCCTACAAAAAAAGGGAAATTGTGGAAAAGCACATCAAAATAGTCATTAGTGTGGTTTTCCCCTAATTCATGCATGGAAACTTTATCTCCGTAGTTCCCATGGGCAGCTACACGTAGAGATTGCAGTTGTTGCCACGACCTTTTCAGATTTCCTTACAATGTAGATGAAGGCTATTCAACCCATTGAGCTTGTGTCAGCTCTCAAAGCACTCTGATCAGACCCATCTCCCTATTTATTTCCCTGTCACCTATCTTCTCTCGTGGCCGTCAACTTCCTTTTGATTCTTCTGTAACTTATCTACATTAAGGGTAATTTAAAATAGCAAAATAACCTACCAGAACATCTTTGGGATGAGGGAGGAAGCCAGAACACCCAGTACAAATCCACATGATCACAGGTAGACTATGCAAACCACACAGATAGCACCCTAGGTCAGAAATGAACCCAGAACACTGGAGCGATGCAGCAGCAGCTCTTCTGTTGTGCCACTGTCCTGAGCATGGGGAGGTGATCAGACCTTTAAAGGACCTCCTTCCATGCTAGCCACAAAGCAGCTGCAGAAGGAAGCTGCCACAGCAAGGAGGAACATGACACCCCCACACAATGTTAATCAACTCCCATGCTATGACCGGGTCCAAATCCAAATGAAGGGTCTCAACCCGAAACATCGAATGTCCATTTCCCACTACAGATGCTGCCTAACCCACTGAATTCCTCCAGTATCTTGTCTGTTGCTCCAGATTCCAGCATCTGCAGACTCTTGGGTCTCTGTTAGTTGTGAACTGATCAAAGGGCCAGCTGATCACAGGCAATTGTAGAAAAAAGACAGCAATCACTGAAGGAAGTTCCAGTGAATTATTTAACACAATGCCGGCCATTGGAAGTTCTATGGACAGGACATCAATGTGACAGCGCAAACCCTTTATCTACCATGACCTTCCCAAACCTTGCACATATCTCCAATATTTTTGTAAGTTAACAACAAAGGCAGTAGGTTTTCACCAGAAGATCCAATTTCTGCTGATAGTGGAGGAAATGTGTTGTACAGCCTATGGTATCTTTGACTGTGTGACTGATATCAACCAAATACCAGTGGAACAAATGTCAATCATGCATAGCACAATGGCTAATTTCCCCAATGGTCACTAATTGACCTGCTAATGACTGCTAGTGCAATCTAATGTTTGCAAAGGGTTTTTATGTGCAGTTTACACAAAAAACAATTACAATATCTGGACATTAGCCTTTTCTTTATGATTAATTACACTGAGTCCAAAACGCAAATATAGACATTCAGCCCAATTGGTCCATGTCAATATTAACACAGTGTGTGACCTTTCTAACCCTATTGGAATAACAGCTTATCTCTTTCATATAAGTAAACAGCTTCCCTTTAAACATATCCAACCTATCCACTCAACTACAGCTTGAAATAGAAATTTCCACTTTCTACTCATTCTCTGGGTGAAGAAACTCCTTTTGAATTCTCTGTTGGTCTATTTAGTGATCATCTTACATTCATGACCTTATAAGTGGAAATTCTACTTAAACCAATACAGACAACACATTTCATTATCAGGATCTCCATCAGGTCAGTCTCAGTTTCCTTTCCTAGAGAAAATAGCCCATCCTCCAGCCTGTCCTGATGAGTTTATCTTCCCGTCTCTGGTGGCATCCTTTTCAATCTTTTTTGTTCTCACTCCAGTGTAAGTATGGATGTTGAAAACTTGAAAAATTGTCTGTAATCTAACCACTCCCCATGCAGTCTTTCACTGATAACTGTAATCTGTCTGCCCTGTGAGTCTGTTGGCTCTATTCAAAACACCATTTTACAGCTCTTTCCATTTATATTTGCCTGGAACAATCTATGTTGTCCATGCTCTGTCCCTAAGACTCATTGTAACATGTTTACTGGCTCTGTCCCAACATTAGGGAATAAACCATAAGCAAAGTACTAAGGACATTGGAAATGCTCAGCAGGTCAAGCAGCAATCAGTTTTATCTCAGGATGATGTCCTGGTGACCAGTATAGCTCCAGGCAAACTATCCAATGTGGGAGTAAACATAATTCTCCTACTACTGTTGTTCTACTCTTGCTGCCTATATAGGACTGGTTAGTTCAGACACTTGAACCTATTCTCAAATTTAAAGATGGCTAAAATGTAATATGGTGCAGTGGCACAACCACTGGAGCTGCTCCCTCACAACGCCAGCAATCTGGGTTCAATCCTGACCTCCAGTACTGTCTCTGTGGAGGTTGTACATTCTCCCTGTAACCACATGGGTTTCTCCCAGGTGCTCCAGTTTCTTCCCACATCCCAAAGATGTGCGGATTGGTAGAGTAATGGGCCACTGCAAACTTCCCTAGTGTATAGGTAAGTGGTAGAACCTGAGGGAAATTGATGAGAATATAAGGAGAATAGGTTACAGGGTAAATTAATTGGGGAATGAGAGTGCTCTGTGAGCTAACAGAGACTCGATGGGTCAATAGCCTACGATGTTGCAAGAAAATAAGGAAATGACTGAAATACTTGAAAATAAACTCTCAACGTATGCCTATAGTTCCACAGTCTATGTGACTTCATAGTTAGTATATGGGTTATTAGAGATTAATAGAAACAGTGAAAAACAAATGGATGGATTTCTTTCCGCACATTTTACTTCTCTTCCTGAGTGCAACATATTAATTATTCACTTCAGCTAAGCTGGAAACTAATTTTGAATCCAAACTTAGGAAAGGATGCATACCTAACAGCAGCAGTGTTTCAGTGACAAAGAGGAGTCATAGCTTTTAATGTGACTTCATCTCTGTCTCGTCGTTAGCTGCCACCTGAGCCAACATGCACTGTGTGATGTGATCATCTCTGAGTCCTTACAAGGAGTGGAAGGTCATGGGTTCCTTGCTCTGCTCAAACTTCTGCAAGAGCTTGGAGAACGTTTGTTCCACATGTCCCATCAACTCATGCACTTGGCCCAGGAGGCCTGACAATGTGCCATCCACCTCCCTGTATATCATGAAAGGATCCCAATTATGAGTCATCTAGAACAGCACAGATGCATGGACTGCTGCCCCCTCCCCCAAGCAGGACCAGGGCCAGGGGCTGAACCCCTGGGGCTGGGAACATGGATCTAGTGATGGGGGATGGGAACAGGGCAAAGTGTATGGCTGGGATCGTGAGCTGGACAGTAGATTGTAGCCAGGGGGATAGGTGAGAGGTTGAGAAGAGATGAAGAAGGCAATGGGAAAGGACTCGTGACTGTGTGCGACTGTGTGCACATGAGTGAGTGAGTGAGTGAGAGAGTGAGAGTGAGAGAGTGAATGAGAGAGTGAGAGTGAGTGGGGGAATGAGAGAGAGAGAAAGAATAGTATTTTTCATGGTGGACAGCTCACCTTGACAGATCTCATGTGCTCATGAATTTTTCTTTGCAAAGTTGCCCATTGATCATTGATTTTCACTGCTTGAGGTGACTATGCAAGTCACCTCTGGCCTGGCTCCAGTGGTGGCCACATTGACTCCTAACACGTAACTCACTGATGAAAACTTTGGTGTTCCTCTCTCAAAATCTGGGAGATTTCTCCCTCTCATCTGCAACCCTTCTCATCTTCATTGCAGCCACAGCATGTACTACTCTCTGGCTCCATGGACAATGTATCTTTAATAGCTGATGCTCTTCTCAGATAGGTGTGCAGTGAACAGAGTCATTCAGCAGAGAAACTGGCCCCTCAGTCCACCGTGTCCATGTCATCTAAACTCTCCAGAGCTGTGCTCAACTGAGTGTCATCCCCTTGGGAACTGTGAAAGTGCCATTTGAACATATTTTTCTGAGGATTTGGTTTAATTTGGTGATTTTGCAGGAGGCTTAATTGAGCATTAGCACTGAATGCAACAATATTTTGGTCCTCCAAAAATGAAGCTAATCTACTTTGCAGGAAGCATTGTCAATAGGGATTTTGTTTGAAAAAAAATCCACGTTATTCTGTCTTGGCTAAAATTTAAGTTACAAACTTCAGATAGATAGTGCCCAGTTGTTTATAAATTATGAATGGATTAGAATCTAACAGTTTTATGGTGTGATAAATGATACAGCACAAGAAGAGACATTTGCTTCATCATGCCTGTCATGGTGGAGCTATTCATTGCAGAGCTATATAATTGATCTTTCTTTCTGATCTTTCTCCATAGCCCAATACATGGATTTCCTTCTTTACCTAATACCTTTTGAATGCTATAAAGGATGCGATTCTGACACTCTCAAGCAGGGCACTCCAGATCATGCAACGTAATAAAAATATCTATCCCATAGAAACTGGTTCTTTTGCCAATAACCCTCACCAGAAACATGTTCTCAATTACTTTATCAGAATTAAAATGGTAAAGTGGTTTATTACTTTATTTATATTATTGTCACATGTACTGAGGTACAGTGAAAAACTTTGTTTTGCATGCCATCCATACAGATCATTTCATCATGTCAGTACATTGAGGTTGTACAGGGGAAAAGCAATAACTGAATGCAGAATAAAGTGTTACAGTTACAGAGAAAGTGCAATGCAGGCAGACAATAAGGTTCAAGGACATGATGAGGTAGATGGTGAGGTCAAGAGTCCATTTATTGTACAAGAGGTCCATTCAATAGTCTTATAACAGCGAGATAGAAGCTGTCCTTGAGCCTGGTGGTATGTGCTTACAGGCTTTTGTATCTTTTGCCTGATGGGAGGAGGGAGAAGAGAGAATGACTAGGATGGGAGGAGTTTTTGATTATGTTGGCTGGTTTACCAAGGCAGCAAGAAGTGTAGACAGAGTATAGACAGGATTAAAACCATCCATTATTTTGAAATCATACCTCCTTTTAATTTTTATCTGTTCCAACGAGAAACTTTCAAGCTTCATTAATTTTTTTCTCAATTCATTAAGTGAAGGTTCCACAAGCTTTTTAACAACCTTCTCAATGTCCTACCGCCATCAAAGATTTGTTTGCATGCACCCTAGATCTCTGTAAACAAATTTAGACTTTTCTCATCCTACCAGGCAAAGTGTATCCCTTCACACTTCCTGAGTCAAGTTTCGTCCCACTTCAACAGTTTGTCCAATTCCTCCACGTTGTTTACTATGTACTTGAGTTGTGGATCACCTGCAAATTTTGAAATTATGCCCTTGTTTACCCAAGTTTAGGTCAGTGAAGAGGGATGATGCCAATTATCAGGGAGTTCCCATTACACACCTCCCTTCATCGCTGAGAGACATCATTCATCACTGCTCTGCACATCCACCTTTGTATTCATACCATCACAGCTCTTTATGCCTATGAAGTTAATTCTGCTAAGGGTATTATGTACTCTCTCTCTCTCTCTCTCTCTCTCTCTCTCTCTCTCTCTCTCTCTCTCTCTCTCTCTCTCTCTCTCTCTCTCCTCACTCTCTCCCTCTTTCTCTACTTATTATGGAAATTAAATAATGCTAGAAATTGCTGATATGGTACAATCCATGCACTGACCATACAACTGCAGGTTTTTTTGTACTTCTGACACAGTTTGTACATAATATGGCAGTGATGTTGAAATCTTAACACCGAACCAAACATCCATGAGCTTTAAACACTGAAACTGACATAACGTCACTTTTCCCTGCCATGCACCATTATAACACAAACAGTACCTAAACAACAAATGGAAGATGAATTGGCAATGTGTAGACCAAAAGTTTTGGAATTCAGAAATAACATTGTTATACAATATAAAAACATGTAATGAGAACGTCTTTAGAACTGTTGGCCATTTATTCCGATGTGCAACATAGAACTGAGAGAGTCATGTTCATTTCAAAGTTAAGTGCATCTCAGTGCCAGCATAAAAGTTTTATCACTCATAGAACAGTCAGGAGAGGTGGCAGTGGGAATGCAATATTCATTAAATGAAAGCACACTTCTCCCTTCATTCGAAGTTCAATTTGTGGTCAATGGTGGATCTCCTGCTTGAAGAATGTCATAACAATTCATAATTGAATCAGAAACAAATGTAGAGACTGCATTACCATGTATGTCACACACTGTTAATGTCATTCAGTTAATCTGCAAATGGATGTCCAGAATTGTAACTTCATAATGGAAGATGAACCTGAGGCAGTGGAGCAACACAATACTATTAGTCCATATTTTATGCACATGAATTTATTTCCCCTCTCACAGCAGTTCAAGGCATCTCTGTGACATAATTTACCTTAGTTCTATTGAAATTTGTATCTACACTGTTAATAAAACATCCTAATCATGCAGTTACAGAAATAATTTCTGTTGGATCCATCATAACAACAAATGAAAAGCAATGCAAGATTCAATACTTCAAGTGTCACTGTGAATGGAGACACAGGCGTGTAGATTTTACTCTTTCATTTCTACCATTTTTTGCTGGGAGCTCAGTGTAGGAATCCTGGAGTATTTCCCAACTCCCTGACATTTGCCCCCACCACCAGACACATATTCCTCTCTTCTCTCCTCCACTTTCAACAATTTGAAGGGATTGTTCCCTTTACAACTCCCTGGCCCGCTCTTCCACCCCCACCAATGACATCCCATCTTATGGCAACCACAGGAGATGCAACACCTGCCCTTTCGGCTCTTCACTACTCACCACGCAAACGTGGACCCCAGCAGGTGAAACAGTGATTCACTTGCACTTCTTCCCATCTAGTGCACTGCACTGAATGTTCACAATGTGGTCTCTGCATGGAGAAACTCAGATTGAATGTTCTTGTTCACTCCACAGGTGACTCTGAGTTTCCTGTCGCCTGCCAGTTTAATTCTCCCTCCCCACTCTGACATTTCTGTCTGAGGCCTCCTGTACTGTTTCAACATGGACCAATACTAGCTTGAAGAACAACACCACATCTTTTGCCTGGGCAAGTTGCAGCCTTCCAGACTCAAGATTGAATTCTCCAACTTTTGGTAACTTGCTCTTTCTTCCCATCTGTAACAGAAAAGGCCATTCCTGCCCTTCATCCACCTTTGAGTTTGGCTCAGTTTTCTTTCTCTTCTGGTATACCCTGGCCTGTTAGCCATGTGTCACAAGTCAGCTCTTAGCAACACTTAACACAGATAACAAAGTATAAGTTGCCTCTAACAGCTAAATTACTCATTTGGTCCCACCATATCAGAGTTATTTCCTTTGTTCTACCCATCCCTCCCCCACCTTCTCTGCAAATGAAGCAAACTTGTTTTCTCTCTTGCCCAGTCCTGCAAGGATCTTGGACCTGAAACATTAACTCTCTTTCTCTTTCCACAGATGCTGCCTGACCTGCTGAGTGTTTCCAGTTATTTCTTGTTTTTCCTCCTTGCTGCCTTTTAGTCTCAATTACAATCAATGGAATTACTTATCCTGCGCCAGGTCTAACCTTATGCATTGTCCTCATGCACAGTCTGAGTGCTGATTCACCAATGGAACTTGGTGGGATGGAAGTCTACTGTTGAAATCCACAGGTGCAGCAACATGCCTCTACCTGGTCTATATGTGCATGGGAGTCCAAGACATGCTGACATTTAGAACATAGAACATAACGTACGAACAGGCCCTTTGGCCCATGATGTAGAACATAGAACATAGAACACTACAGCACAGTACAGGCCCTTTGGCCCACAATGTTGTGCTGACATTTTATCCTGCTTTAAGATCTATCTAACACCTACCTCCCGCATAGCTCCCTGTTGTTCTATCATTCATGTGTCTATCTAAGAGTGTCTTGAATCTCCCTCTGCTGGCAGTGTGTTCCACACAGCCACCAGTCTCTGTGTAAAAAAACTTACCTCTGACATTCCCCCTATACCCTCCTCCAATCACCTTAAAATTATGTCTGCTCGTGTTAGCCATTGTTGTCCTGGGAAAAAGTCTCTGACTGTCCACTCGATCTATGCCTCTTATTATCTTGTATATCTCTATGAAATCACCTCTCATCCTCCTTCTCTCCAAAGAGAAAAGCCCTAGCACATTCAACCTATCCTCATAAGATATGCTCTCCAATCCAGGCAACATCTTGGTAAATTTCCTCTGCACCCTCTCTAAAGCTTCCACATCTTTCCTATAATGAGGCAACCAAAACTGAACACAATACTCCAAGTGTGGTCTAACCAGAGCTCTATAGATCTGCAACATCACCTCGCGGTTCTTGAACTCAATACCCCCTCTAATAAAGGCCAACACTCCATATGCCTTCTTAACAACGCTATTGACCTGCGCGGAAACCTTGAGTGATCCCCTTGTTGTGCCGAACTAATTAAGCTAATAACACCTAATCTCTTCGGTCTGCACATAGGCCATACCCCTCCATTCTCTGCATATTCATGTGCCTATCTAAGAGCCTCTTAAACACCACCACCCCTGGCAGTGCATTCCAGGCACCCACCACTCTCTGTGCAAAAAAATTGTCCTGCACACTTACTTTAAACTTGCCCCCCTCACCTTAAATGCATGCCCACTAGTATTAGACATATCAACCTGAGGAAAAAGATACTGGCTGTCTACCCTATCTATGCCTCTCATAATTTCATAAACTTCTATCAGTCTCTCAGCCTCTGATGCTCCATTTGCCAGCAAAATCCAAGCCACAGAATCATAGAATCACTCCAGTACAGAAAGAGGACATTTGGCCCACGTAATCTATGCTAGCCCTCCGTACAGCAACCTAATCCCTTTTTTTTTCTTTTCAAGTACTTATCCAAGTCCCTTTAAAGCAATTAGTAATTAATGTCGAAATGCAGGTAAATGAAACTCCCGATGAAAAGATACTCCAGATGCCAAAGCACAGTGGAGAATGAGCAATCAGGAAACGATATCATTCAAGACATAGGCGAAAAATTAAACTTTTCTAAATTCTTTTGACAACAGAAATTTGCTTCTCCACTCGCCTGGACAGTTAATAAAAATATGGTTTATGATGTAATGAAGGCATAAAAAAATTAAACGTGACAAGAAAATAATTGACTTCCACAATAGAATTCTTTCTTTGAAATGTCTAAAGCTGGATTTCCATCAAACTCCACTTCGTCTGCAAGTTAAGGGAGCGTGGAGCTGGTAAGGGTGTCTGAAGCTAGAGGCTATAGGTTTAAGGTGAGAGGGACGAGATTTAAAGGGGACGTGAGGGGTAAATTTTTCACACAAAGAGTAGTTGGTATGTGGAATGAGCTGCCGGAGGAGATGGTAGAAGCAGGAACAGTAGCAACATTTGAGAGGCATCGAGACAGGGACTTGAATGAGCAGGGCACAGAGGGATATGGAATTAAATGTAGACAAGTGCAATTAGTATAGATAGATAAGATAAGCTAAGATAAGATTTCTTTATTGGTCACATGTACATCGAAACACACAGCCAAATACATCTTTTAGCATGGACTGTTCTGGGGGCAGTCCACAAGTGTCGCCGTGCTTCCGGCGCCAACATAGCATGCCCACAACTTCCTAACCTGTACGTCTTTGGAATGTGGGAGGAAACCGGAGCACCCGGAGGAAACCCACGCAGACATGGGGAGAACGTACAAACTTCTTGCAGACAGTGGCTGGAATTGAACCCAGGTCACTGGCACTGTAACAGCGTTATGGTAACCACTACACTACCGTGCCTGCCGTGCATGATGGCCTGTATAAACACGGTAGGCTGAAGGGCCTGATTCTATGCTACACAACTCTATGGCACTAAGACTGAGCCTTGAGCATATGCAGGTTTAATTTTAATTCATTCTGAGGATATGAGTGATGCTGGTAAGATCTGCAATACATGCTCATATCTAATTGTGTTTTAATTCATGAGGTTGGCCAGGCCAATCACATTGGTGTGGATCTAGAGTCACAACATGTAAGAAGGTATACCAAATGGGAAATACTTCCATGGTCACTCACCATTACTGAGTTTAGACTTTATTCCAGGTTTATTTAAGTTAATATCTCTGCTTCTGTGGTGGGATGTGAACTCATGCCCTCCAAGTCTGCAATCCTGACCTCTGGATTATTACCCTGATTCCATAACGATTATGCAACTGCTTACTATGGATATTGAACTGATAAATATTAACAGGAAAGAATAAAATGAGCAAATTATACTTCCCACCACAGTCTTGTGTATCCCATTGCTTGAAACTGCAATCAAACAACAAAACAGGTCATTCATTGAGTGTGCCATTAAATGGCCAACCATTTGACAGGAAACAACTTGGAATAAAACTCTGTAGGTTTTTAGGTTAAGAGGATGTTTTTTTATGAACCAGAATCTTCCATGGTAATTATAGAAGCAAAAAATACCTGTAACCAAAGTCAAATCAGACCAGAAAAATGGGTAGAACAAGAGAGAAAAAATAGAGGATTTAAAAAGATTTTTTAAATTTTGTGATGTATTATAAGTGGCTACAGCTTTGCGCGATTAAGTTCCAATTATTACAAGAGCAAAATGTGAGGACTGTCCATTATTCAAATATGAAGTGAGGTTCTATATATAATAGCTAAGTTTAAATGCATTAAAGTTTACTTTGCTAAGCACGTTTGTTATGATGCTTGATAAACAGAAAGGTCACAAATAATTTAATCTTCTAATTTGAACTTGCTTTTGTTATTAAGACAAATTAGAGCTTCCTTTGATTGAGAGGAGGTGTGACAGATATGTACAAGATCATAATTGGCTTAGACAGGGTAGATAGAGGGCCCACCAAGATGACATTTTGGGCCAAAGAAACAAAGGGGATATGATACATGGAGAGCAATTATGAAATCACTGTCTGAAGGAGCGGTAGAAACAGAAGCAATTGTTGTTTTCAAAAGAGAACTAGGTAGGCATTTATGAGAGGATAATTTGGAGGACTATGGGGAATAAATAGGGAATGGGACCAATGGTGGGAAGCAAGAGCTAAATGGTCTCCTTCTGTGCCATAACAATGTCATGATTCTATGATTGAATACTCTCAGACTAAATCAACAGAACAGGTCCTCTCCTCCATAATGTGCAGAAATCTATCAATTGTTACAAAGTACACTTGCTACGCCTCACAAGATCTCCAGCTAAACTATTTCCAAATTTTCCTTCAATACAGGTTTTCCTCATTTCTGCATCCAGCTAACCCTTTTTGGTCAGTCCTGAATGACCATGGATTTCACAGGAGAACCACTGTTGTATATACTTGAAGATCACCTTTAATATTGGCAGATGTGGATCAGAAGATGTTCTGCTCCATGCTGTCACAAATATACTCCTTGTGTTCAGATACTTCGACATTTAAATGAAAGTTTTGCTCAGATGATACATTAGCTTGAATGAGGTTTCCTTTATCTCCATTTCATTAATGCTGAAGATACAGAAGAAGATTGTACAACTGCCTATAAATTTAATTTCATCCAAACTTGAAGTGCAATGCAAGAACTGCATTTAGTCATAAATTGCAATTGGGAGATAGCCAAAAAAAACCTCAAATTTGAAAAAAAATTACCTGTCCAAAATTTTAAGATAGCTTTCACACTGACTGGTCCATTAAAAGGGATCTGTGTAGTTTCCAACAGCAGCTTTCCCCAGACAATGTATAATTTATGTTCTGTGCATTGTCTGAACCTATGATGCTGCTGCAAACAAGTTTTTCTCTGTACTTGACAATAAACTCGACTTGACATGACTATGGCATTTTTTCCACTGGAAATGGATCTCATGATTAAATTAGACTTTCCGTGGCGGATTTCCACAGCCTGAAAGATTGTTATGGAAGTGAAGGATGACATGGGGCAGGAGGGCAATACGTGTCTTCAGTGTGTGTGGTTACAACCCCCCTTCCTGTGATTCTTGTCACAGATTGAGTCCTGTACTGTGAGTGACTCCAAGCCACAACATGAGATGGACTCATCACTGCAGAGATCACCATTTGCATCTCTGCTGTGCTTTACTGAAGTAAGTACCATGACACCCATTATTCACGTGAGAAATATGCAGAGCATTAATAACTCAGACAGGTCAATGCTGACAGTTACATAGAACATAGAACATTACAGCACAGTACAGGCCCTTCGGCCCACAATGTTGTGCCAACATTTTATCCTGCTCTAAGATCTATGTAACCCTTCCCTTCCACATAGCCCTCCATTTTTCTATCATTCATGTGCCTATCTAAGTGTTTCTTAAACGTCCCTAATGTATCTGCCCCCACAACCTCTGCTGGCAGTGCGTTCCACACACCCACCACTCTCTGTGTAAAAAAACTTACCTCAGACATCCTCCCTATACCTTCCTTCAATCACCTTAAAATTATGCCTCGTCGTGTTAGCCATTTTCGCCCTGGGAAAAAAGTCTCTGACTGTCCACTCAATTTATGCCTCTTATCATTTTGTACACCTCTATCAGGTCACCTCTCATCCTCCTTCGCTCCAAAGAGAAAAGCCCTAGCTCGCTCAACCTATCCTCATAAGACATGCTCTCCAATCCAGGCAGCATCCTGGTAAATCTCCTCTGCACCCTCTCTAAAGCTTCCAAAAATCAGGCGACCAGAACTGAACACAATACTCCAAGTGTGGTCTAACCAGAGTTTTACAGAGCTGCAACATTACCTCATGGCTCTTGAACTCAGTACCCCAACTAATGAAGGCCAACACACCATATGCCTTCTTAACAACCATATCAACCTGCACGGCAACCTTGAGGGATCTATGGACATGGACCCCAAGATCCCTCTGTTCCTCCACACTGTTGAGTGTCCTGCCATCAACCTTGTATTCTGCCTTCAAATTCAATCTTCCAAAGTGTATCACTTCACACTTTTCCGGGTTGAACTCCATCTGCCACTTCTCAGCCCAGCTCTGCATCCTATCGATGTCCCACTGTAACCCTTGACAACCTTCTACACTATTCACAACACCACCAACCTTCATTTCATCAGCAAACTTACTAACCCACCCTCCACATCCTCATCCAAGTCATTTGGAAAAATCACAAAGAGCAGGGAGCCCAGAACAGATCCCTGTGGAACACTACTGGTCACCAACCTCCAGGCAGACTACGCTCCATGTACCACCACCCTCTGTCTTCTATGGGTGAGCCAATTCTAAATCCACACAGCCAAGTTTCCCTGGATCCCATGCCCCTGACTTTCTAAATGACCCTTCCATGAGGAACCTTATTAAACGCCTTACTAAAATCCATGTACACCACATCCACTGCTCTACCTTTCATCAATGTGCTTTGTCACATCCTCAAAAAATTCAATCAGGCTCTTGAGGTATGACCTGCCCCTCACAAAACCATGCTGACTGTCCCTAATCAGTCTATGCTTCTCCAAATGCCCATAAATCCTGTCTCTAAGAATCTTCTCCAGCAATTTGCCCACCACTGAAGTAAGACTCACTGGCCTGTAATTCCTAGGGTTGTCCCTACTCCCTTTCTTGAACAAAGGAACAATATTTGCCACCCTCCAATCATCTGACACTACTCCAGCAGCCAGTGAGGATGCAAAGATCATCGCCAAAGGCACAGCAATCTCTTCCCTTGCTTCCCGTAATAACCTTGGATATATCCCATCCGGCCCCGGTGACCTCCCAGAGGTTGCACATTTTTGCTCAGATTTCTATGAATTGGAATGAGCTGAGCATCATGCACATTGATGACATTCATGTGTTTGTAAATGATGATGAAGAAACATCAGATGGATTTTGGTATCATGTAAAAACATGATCAAAATAGTTTTAATGCAAAATATGCATGCAAACATCAGTTACTATGCATTTCAAATTCTAGATTAACATGTCCCATAATTGTATTTATGCTTTAATACAAAAAAAAGAATCTAATGTGCTTTGCTTATAGTATTTCCTGGTTACATTGTTGCCTAGAAAGGTTTGGTCCATAGGAATCCCCCAGTTTCACTGAGAATTTTCTTCTACAGATTATCCAACCCTACTTTTTTTCTCTAGGCATTTTAACCTATCAGTGTCAATCTGGATTTTCTCAATATTTCCATAACCTCTAATTCTATATCATCAGAAAAGTATTTACATTTCAAGCCCAATCATTTGTTGTACATTCTCCACAATTCTATCTGCCTTTGACTACTTATTCATGTTCTCTGCATTTCTTCTTTCATGTGCAAGGAAAGATTTGCATGTCAGTGGTTCTTTAGTAGCCTGAGGTTCTTTCAAAGTACTAGTGAAGTACTTTTAAGTGCTGTCACTGCAGTGATGTAGGAAGCACAATAGTCAATTCACACACAAACAGCAAATCAGTCACCTGACCTGCTGAGTGCTTCTGGCATTTTCTGGATTTGAACTGGTTTTTAGATGTTGGTTGAGAAATAGGTACTGGCCAGCATTCAGGCAAAACTATTTTACTCCATTTCAAAAGAGACATCTTTCAGCACAGCTGCTTTCCCTTATCGTCACTGGTCTTAAGCCTTATTTGACACTTAATTGGAAGATCTTTGAAAATTCAATGATGCCACAACCTCATTCAAGCTTTCTGCATACTTCATTTCCGCCAGATGTAAATTCATGTTAGTGGATCCTAACAGCTCTCTGATGTTAATCCCTATTATGACTGCAAATGTATGATACCAACTGTATATCATTCACATCATTGAAAGGAACTGGTTCTCAATGGTAAATGTAGCAAATTAAAGCATCTACCGTCAAACAATCTGGAATGAATCTATAATTTGTTACCTACAAAACCTCGGAAATTCAAGGATACTTTATAATCTAAATCCAATTCTTGATACATTAGTACTCAAAAACGACAGCAAAGATCTCACAAGACCTTTGAGGAATTCGTGTACCGTGACATTCAGAACCTGAAGACGAGAACTTTGGAGAATTCAACCCTTCAGAAACCGCACAATTCTACTACACATGATGGTAACCAGTACGATAAAATGGATAATGTTAATGGATTACCATTTCAAAAAAGCACAGTGCTCTAAAATTCTAGCTAATACTCCTTCTTTAACTTGTAGCATTAAAAACAGATGGCCAGGTCAAACAAATCAACATTTAACATGGGATGTAGAATGTTTTTGTGTACAAATTTCTGCCACATTTGTCTGCATGAGAGCTGTGATTAAACTTTAAAGTAATCCATTAGCCGTAAACAAGTCTGGGAGGTGAAGAGGTCTTATGTAAATGAATCAGAGATTTTTTTTTCCTTTTTCGATATTACATTTTACTTCTAGTCAAATTTCCTCCCAGTGTCAAGTTGGATTAGATAGATTCTATGACAAAAGTTCATCCTCAGTGGCAAATATAGTAGTTTGTGCACTTTCAACTCCACTTCTGAAATCTGTTTCCATCAACTTCAACAGAACTTTAGAAGTGCAGTACAATGTGCTCATGCTATGTTAACATGAGTTTAATGGATATGATCCAGAATGAATTCTACCTCTGACATGAGAAATTCATTGTCTCTAGTACACAGGTGAAAATTGTAAAGAACCAAGGTAAAATTCCTGACTGTTCTTGATGGTAAGTCAGCACATGCTTCAATATATATCTCTCTGTCCACACAAACTTGTTCACATCTGCTAATGACTGAAGAAAAAATGCATGTTCATGCCTTATACATTTAAACATCCCCTGTGTACTTACAAGTATCACCATTTACCCCGTGCACCCTTGCAGACATTTGAACAAACCTTAACACCTTACCCTAATGATGAATTTTTTTTAAAGACGCAGATATAAATTGATTCACAGATTTATCAAAGAGTCCTGATCATGGTATTCACTGTAATGTACCTGCACAATTCCCTTGGTATTGAAAATTAATCCCTCACTTATTTTAATGTCTTCTGGAATCTAAATGATTTGTCGATAGAGATTCTAGTACATTGCAAAAAGACTTGTAAGAGCACATGACTTAAGAATGGCGTCCTAAAGAAAGAAAGACTTGCATTTATTTATGGTCATTTGTGTTCAAGGCATCCCAAAGTGCCTTGAACAATTAAGCATCCCAAAATGCTTTGAGCAATTAAGTACTTTTTGAAGTGCAGCTGCTGTAATATTTTTGAAAATGCAACAGCCACAAACAGCAATGCAATAATGACCAAATGCAATCATAAATTTCTTCAGTAATGCTAACTGAGACGTAAATATTGGGAGGATACTGGAGATAGAACCTTGAGTGCAAGAGATAGGACATCATGATGGTGAGAGCACACTTGGAACACTGTGTGCAGTTCTCATTGCCTGGGTATAGGAAGGATGTTATTAAGTTGGAAAGGGTGCAGAAAAGATTCACGAGGATATTACTGGGACTAAAGGGCTTGAATTATAAGGTGAGACTGGATGGGCTGGGACTTTTTCCCCTGAAGCATTGGAGGCTGAGGGGTGACCTTACAGAGGTTTATAAAATCATGAGGGGCACAGATAAAGTGAATTGTCACAGTCTTTTTCCCAGGGTAGGGGTGTCCAAAGCTAGAAGGCATAGATTTAAGGTGAGAGGGAAATCTTTAGAAGGGACCTGAGGGGCAACTTCTTTACACAGAGGGTGATGGGTATATGAAACAACCAGCCAGAGGAAGTGGTAGAGGTGGGTACAATTACAACATTGAAAAGAAATTTAGACAGATACATGGATAGGAAGAGTTTAGAGGTATATGGGCCAAATGCAGGGAAATGGGTACTAGCTGAAATCGACAACTTAGTCAGCATGGACGTGTTTGGCTGAAGGTCCTGTTTCCCTGCTGTATAACTCTATGACTATGACTCTGTTACATCCACTCAAGACTGGGCCTCAGTTCAACATGTCACTCGAAAGAACTGTGTAGAACTTCCTCAGATCCAGCCTAGGAAGCTCTGGCTTTTAATCGTCAAAAATAGGTTCTGGAGAATATGTAAATCAAATCCTGAAATACTGTCTATATTCTCGTAGACCTCACCAGCACTGACAGCTTGGACTCCTTGTTCCTGTTTATTAGTGTGACATCTTGATACTTTCAGAAGCTGCCAGCCATTCATCACTGTGAGAGAGAAAGAAATAATTGGACAGGCAATATACACATTGGGTATATCTCCAGCAAATAATTCAGGCAGTTAACCTCATCTGCTCAGAGACTGTGGCATGGTGTAATGTACGTCAGTAGATGACACATTATGATGCAGAGTGATCTACATGGTAAACCGTGTGCATGATACAGCCACTCCAATACAGTGTAACTTACAAAAACAACATTACTCAATCAGAACTTAATGCGTGTGATTGATAAGGATTATTATTCATTGATTTTGATTCTAACCTTTGTTTCACGAAGACAGCAAAACTGAAATTTATTCTTAACAAAGTTTTCAACTATATGGCAGACCTTTAAAACACAAGAGCAACCTGACTTGGCTACCATTCTGTGCTCCATCTCATCAACTCATAGAGATAGATTTATAGAGTTGTACAGCACCAAATCAGGTCTTTCCGCCCACTACATCATTGTTGACCTTTCTCACCATCTGCACTCATCCTATTTGCCTGCACTTGTTCAATATCCTTCTTGACCTTGTCTATTTAATTGCTGGTCTAAGTCTCTGTTAAATGTAGAGATTGCATCTGATATCACCACCTCCTCTGGTGGTGAATTCCACATATCAGCCACTCTCTGTGTAAAAAATGTTCCCCTCAAATCTTCTTTAAAACTCCTTCCTTTTATTTTAAATCTATGTCCTTTTGGTTTTGATATCTCTACCATGGGAAAAAGATTCTAAGTATTTATCCTATGTTTTTTATAATTTTATATGCCTCTGTTTGGTCACCCCTCAGCCTCCTTTGCTCCAGGGAAAACAAACACAGCCTATTCAATCTCCCCCCATAACTAAAGTCCTCCAATCTGGGCAATATCCTGGTGAATCTCCTCTGCACTCTCTCCAGCACAATCACACGCTTCCTATAGTGTGGTGATCAGAACTGCACATAATACTCCAAGTGCAGTCTAACCAGTCTTTCCAAATTTACAACATAACATCCCAACTTTTATATCCTATGCCCCAACCCATGAAGGCAAACAGGCCATATATCTTTTTCACCACCCTGTGTATTTGTGTTGCCACTTTCAGTGAACTATAAGATAAGACAAGAGAAGATACCTTTATTATTCACATGTACATTGAAACACACAGTGAAACGCACCTTTTGAGTAGAGTATTCTTGGGGCGGCCCGCAAGTGTCGCCACACTTCCGGTGCCAACATAGCATGCCCACAACTTCCTAACCCGTACGTCTTTGGAATGTGGGAGGAAACCGGAGCACCCGGAGGAACCCACGCAGACATGGGGAGAACGTACAAAGTCCTTACAGACAATGGCCAGAATTGAACCTGGGTTGCTGGTGCTGTAAAGCGTTATGCTAACTGCTACACTACCATGCCTGCCCCTCTACCGTGCCTGCCTCTATGGACTAGAGCCCCAAGATTCCTCTGTTCATCAACATTCCTTATCATTTCTATTTCCAAGAATATGAAGCTTGGTCTTTTGCCTGGAGATGAAGAGGTGATCTGACTGTAATATTAATAATAATGAAGGAAATTGATAGGTAATGAAGGAATCCCCTCCTGTTAAAGATTCCAGAATGAGGTGGAATTATTGTAAAATGTGAACTAAACCAGTTAAAACAGAAAAGCAAAAAAAGGATTCATCATGTAAAAAAATGCCATAATGTGGAATGCTCTGTACTAGAAAATCTTGGGTTCAAAATCAATTAAACTATTTAAAAGTGAATAACTTACATGGGAATGAAGGGCATTTTGGGATTTGCTGAAGGACAAGAGGAATGGGATTACAAGACATATCAAACAAAATGATGGAAAAGATTTAACAGGATAAACACCATGTGTCTATTCCTCAAATGCAAAGAAAAGTTTCTTAGTGTAGCGGTTAGCGTAATGCAATTACAGCACCAGTGACACGGGTTCAACTCCTGCCGCTGTCTGCAAGGAGTTTGTACATTCTCCCCGTGTGTCTGCTTGGGTTTCCTCCATGTGCTCCAGTTTCCTCCCACATTCCAAAGACGTACGGGTTAGGAAGTTGTGGACATGCTATGTTGGCACCGGAAGCGTGGCGATACTTGTGGGCTGCCCCCAGAACACACTACACAAAAGATGCATTTCACTGTGTGCTTCGATGTACATGTGACTAATAAAGATATCTTTTATCTTATATTTCCGAAGGTCTTATTATTGATCAATACTTAAAGTTTAACAATGCTTACGAGAGTAAATTTTCCAGTCCTATGATTGCAGGAAAACAACCCAGTAGCTTATTCACCATTCTATTTGCAAGCTGAAATAATCAATTCCTTTCTATTGCATTGACCTCATTAAGTCCCAGACTTTATTTTAAAATACTTAAACATGATTTCCCATTACTTGTGCTAGATTTACTCCCTTAGAAAAGGTACAAGACAGGTTTCACATCTGCATAGTTCTGAAGGAGCCTTTGGAATTCTTTGCAGTTGTAATGACAGTGCAATGGCTTTTGTAGAACATTTCCTTATTCATGAGATTTCCATTAAAGTGTTATACTTCTGAGGGGAAAAATGTGGTCGCACTGATGTATACTCCCCAGGTTTATTTTATACCACCTCAATTTCATGACAGAAGTACAAGATAAACGAATTCACACTCAGGAGACTGACAGGCCTCAAACATTGGTACATCTCCTTTCCCTAATTACATGGAATTGACTTCATGTGCTAAAGGCCACAACATACACAAAATTCTGGAGGAACTCAGCAGGACAGGCAGCATCTATGGAGGGAAATAAACAGTCAATGTTTCTGGTCGAGACACATCATCAGGACTCCAGGCCAGCGCAATGGCCTGGAGTCCACTGCACTGTGATAAAGACCAGCAGTTTTAAGGTTGCTATTTGCAGCAAGGACAAATCTGTAACCAGGGATAGGATCGGCTCTGATTAACAAGAATGCTTTCAATTGTAATGCTGATGGTTGCCAACACCACACTGTCAAGCAAGTTCTAATGAAAGGTCATCGATCAATCTGAAACACAAATTCTGCTTCCATCTCCACATATGCTCCCTGACCTCATGGAAATTCAAAGAATCATCGAAATTTAGAACATAGAAGACTAATGAACTCACTGCATCCATGATAAACAACCAAAAATAGATTTCCAGTCAGTATCATCCAGTGACCTGGGTTCAATTCCCGCCATTGTCTGTAAGGAGTTTTGTACATTCTCCCTGTGTGTCAGGGTGGATTTTCCTCTGGGTGCTCTGGTTTCCTCCCACATTCCAAAGACATACAGGTTAGGAGCTGTGCGCATGCTATGTTGGTGCCAGAAGAGTGGCGACACTTGCAGGCTGCCCCCCAGCGCGTTCTCAGTAATGCAAAAAGATGCATTTCACTGTGTGTTTCGATGTACATGTGACTAATAAATAAATATCTTATATCTTACACTATTTTTCTTTTCTACACTATTGGTACTGGGACATCTATTAATTGTTCAAAAGGGTGATTATCAGAGACATGATGAATATTTTTATCGCCTTTCCTGATGTCCCGGAAATCAGGATGTTATGGATACAGAATGTTAGGATCGGGGATGAGGATGTTTCGGATACCGAATGTTAGGATAGGGGATGAGGTCTACACGAACATGTCTAAGATAGTAGGTAGCGAAGATAGTAAGAGGATGGACAGGTAGAAAGTCAGGATAATCTGCTGATCAATAGAAGTACAATAAAATCAATAGCAGATACCAGTCTAAACATACTATATTTAAATGCACGTAGCATCAGGAATAAAGTAGATGACCTAGTGGCACAACTACAGGTTAATAAATATGACATCGTTGCAAATCACTGAGTCGTGGCTTCATGATGGATGTGATTGGGAACTGAATGTCAAGGGGTATACAGTATATAGGAAGGATAGGAGGGTAGGCAGAGGGGGAGGTGTGGCCATGATGGTTAGTAGCGATATAAAATCAATAGAAAGGAAGGACATTGGGTCAGAGGAGGTGGAATCCTATGGGTGGAGCTAAGAAATAGCAAGGGTAAAAGAACAATAATAGCAGTCATATATAGGCCCCCGAACAGCAGTCAGGAAGTGGACCATAAGTTTGCAGATTGAGATAGAAAAAAGCGTGCCAGAGTGACAATGTGAAGATAATTATGGGGGATTTTAACATGAAGGTGGACTGGGAAATGCAGCAAGGCGGTAGTACTCAGGAGAGTGAGTTTGTGGAATGTCTAAGGGATGTTTTTCTGGAGCAACTTATTGAGGAGCCCACCAGGGGATCGGCTGTTTTGGATTGGGTGCTGTGTAGTGAACCCGAGGTGATTAGGGAACTAAAGGTAAAGGAACCACTGGGAACAAGTGATCACAATATGATAGAGTTTAGTTTCAAGTTTGAGAAGGAGAAGCTGATAACTGGTGTATCGATATTTCAGTGGAATAAGGGAAATTACAAAGGTATGAGAGATGAGTTGGCCCAAATTTATTGGAGGAGTAAGTTAGCTGGAGGGACGGCAGAGGAAAAATGGAAGAAATTTCTACAGGAAATAAGGACAATGCAGGACAGATATATTCCAAGAAAAAAGAAGGTTTGAATGGAAAAAAGGCACAGATGTGGATAACGAGGGAGGTGAAGGATAAAATAAAAGCAAAAGGGGCGGCGTACAAAGTAGCAAAAATTAGTGGGAAAACAGAAGATTGGAACGATTTTAAAAATCTGCAGAGAGAAACTAAGAAGGTCATTAGGAAAGCAAAGATGAGTTACGAAAGGAAGCTGGCGGACAACATTCGGAAGGATTCTAAGAGTTTTTTTAAATACATAAGGAATAAAGAGAGACACGGGTTGACATAGGACCAATTGATAACGGTGCAGGAGGTATTATAATGGATGATAGTGAGATGGCAAGGGAATTGAATGAATATTTTGCATCGGTCTTCACCGTGGAGGACATAAACAATGTGCCCGTTAGTCAGGAATCTCACGAATTGGAGCTGACTTCAATTGAGATTAATAGGGAGAAGGTGCTTGGAAAACTAAAGGGGCTTAAGGCTGATAAGTCTCCCGGACCGGATGATGTGCATCCCCGGGTCTGAAGGAGGTGGCTGTGGAGATAGCGGAGGCATTGGCGATTATTTTTCAGGAATCGATAGATTCTGGCATGGTTCCGGAGGACTGGAGGGTAGCGAATGTAGTTCCGTTGTATAAGAAAGGTGGGAGGCAGCACAAAGGCAATTACAGACCTATTAGTCTGACGTCAGTGGTGGGAAAATTATTGGAGTCTATCCTCAAGGAGGAGGTTACCGAATACCTAGAGGCGCAAGGCAAGATAGGACCTAGTTCAACATTGGTTTTGTGAAGGGGAGGTCCTGTCTGACCAACCTATTGGAGTTTTTTTGAAGAAATCACAAGGTAGGGTGGATAAGGGAAAGGCGGTAGACGTTGTGTATTTAGGAACTTTCAAAAGGCCTTCGATAAGGCGCCTCACAAGAGACTGATTAATAAGATGAGAGGTCATGGAATTATGGGCAGGGTAGCAAAATGGGTGGAGAATTGGCTGGTGGCAGGAAGCAAAGGGTGGAAATAAAAGGATCTCGTTCTGGTTGGTTACCGGTTACTAGTGGTTGTGCCGCAGGGGTCGGTGTGGGGCCTCTCCTTTTTACCTTGTACATCAATGATTTGGATGATGGAATAAATGGTTGTGTGGCTAAGTTTGCGGATGACACCAAGATAAGTGGAGGAGTAGGGAGCATAGAGGAAATAGAAAGAATGCAGAGGGACCTAGACAGTTTAGGAGAATGGGCAAGGAAATGGCAGATGAGATTCAATGTTGAGAAATGTGCAGTTGTACACTTTGGAAGTAGAAATAAGCGGGTAGATTATATCTAGAAGGAGAGAAGATGATAGTGCGGTAGTACAAA
Source organism: Pristis pectinata (assembly GCF_009764475.1). Lineage (NCBI taxonomy): Eukaryota > Metazoa > Chordata > Chondrichthyes > Rhinopristiformes > Pristidae > Pristis > Pristis pectinata. The sequence goes on along the minus strand of NC_067408.1, from coordinate 14,746,062 downwards.
GGGACTTGGGGGTACTCATACAAGATACCTTAAAAGTTAACCACCAGGTTGGATCGGTGGTTAAGAAAGCGAATGCTATGTTGGCATTCATCTCGAGACGTATAGTGTATAAAAGTAAGGAAGTGTTGATGAGGCTCTACGGGGCGCTAGTGAGGCCTCATTTGGAATACTGTGCGCAGTTTTGGGCCCCACATCTTAGGAAGGATGTGCTGACGTTGGAGAGGGTTCAGAGGAGATTTACGAGAATGATTCCAGGAATGAAAGGGCTTAAGTATGATGAGCGTTTGTCGGCTCTTGGACTGTACTCGCTGGAGTACAGAAGGATGAGAGGGGACCTCGTAGCGACATTTAAAATGTTGACAGGTAAGGATAGAGTAGATGTGGCTAGGCTGTTTCTCTTGGTGGGCGTGTCCAGGACCAGAGGGCACAATCTTAGAATTAGAGGGTACAGTTTCAAGACAGAGATGAGGAGAAGTTTCTTTACCCAGAGGGTGGTGAAATTGTGGAACTCCTTGCCACGCACAGCAGTGGAGGCCAGATCAGTGGGGGTATTCAAGGAGGAGATAGACAGATATCTAAATAGTCAGGGTATCAAGGGATATGGGGATAAGGCTGGCAAATGGGATTAGAATAGTTTTTTTTTCTTCTTTTTTTTCCCACCCCATTTCTTTTTCCCTTTTCCTTGGAGCAGACTCGATGGGCCGAATGGCCTGCTTCTGCTCCCTTATCTTGTGATCTTGTGATCTTGTGATGTCACTGATCTAGTGTTGCTCAATGCGACCAGGTAGGTTCACTTCGTTAAGTACGGAATTGCAGAGGGAGTTTGAAGGAAGTAAGCACGAGAGCAAGAAATAGGATCTCAAGCACAGTAATCTCTGAATGATCTTTTGTGCTGTACATTGGTGGATTCCCTTCCACCATCAGATTTCTGAACGGTCCATAAACCCATGGACAGTACCAGACATTCCTCTTTTTTGCGCTATTTATTTATTTTGTAATTTATAGTAATTTTATGTCTTTGCACTGTACTGCTGCTGCAAAATAACATATATATCAGTGATAATAAACCTGATTCTGATTCTGATGCTGATTAAGCAGTGGACGCTTAGAAGCCAACACATATTCAAGATAAGATATTTATTTATTAGTCACATGTACATCAAAACACACAGTGAAATGCTTCTTTTGCGTTACTGGGAAGAAGGCCATTGTTCATGTTTTGAAGACAGTGAAGCAATTTGTGCCACTTTGCAAGTGATAACAGAGCACTCTGCATTCAGTGACATCAACATTGCAAAGAACACCATCAATACCACATTGACTCAAAACTCAGCTGGACCAGCCACATAAATAATATGGCTACAAGGACAGTTTAGAGGCTGCATATCCTGTAGTGAGTGACTCTCCTCCTGTCACCCCAAGGTCTTTTCACCACCTACAGGGAACAAGTCAGGAGCATGATGGAATACTCTCCAGAAGCTCAACACCACCAAGGACAAAACAGCCTGCTTGATTGACACCCCATCCACCACTCTAAATATTCATTCCCTCCACGATTAGCAAACAGTGGCTGCAGTGTTTCCATCCAGAAAATGTACTTCAGTTACTCACCAAGGTACTCCAACAGCGCCTCCTAAATCCAGGATTTCTCCCTCCAAGAAGGATAAGAAAGCAGGTCCATAGGAACACCACTACCTGCAGGTTCCCATCCAAGTTGAAACCATCCTGACTTGGAAATATATCACTGATCCTCCATCATCGCTGGTCTAAATCCTGGAATTCCTACCTACCAGCACCGTGGGAATACTTACACCAAATGACTGGCAGCCATTCAAGAAGATGGCTCATCAACAGCTTCTTAAGAGCAATTAGGGGTGTCCAGATTCCAGAAAAGAATAAACAAAACACCATTTCCCTTGGGATAAATAAATTATTGCTTTGAACTAGTATGACTGGAGGGGAAGGAAATTCTAGATTTCAGACCTGAAAACACAGGATTAATAAATTTTTGGAATAAAGTAAGAGTTTATCTGAAATTATGAATTTATAAAAAGATATTAATTAGGGAAGTTAAAATGGTTTGTAGCTTTGGAAGCCACATTATACAAAAACAACATAGAGTATGCGCAAGGAAGATAGACATGGATGGTTTCTGTAATATACTGAAGGTGACTTTAAGAATTGTTGTGATTCTATTGTTCAACTCCCTCTGGTGATTGGATGAAAACAAAATAAAAAGACTTCACACACTTTGGTCAGAGGATGTAGGACTTGACATGTCACATGCTCACCAGTAGATCATGTTGGACAAAGTTCATGGGAAAACTCAGTAATTAGTAGTCACCCTGTATTGTTCCAACAGACTTCCATTTGAAATAACACCAGCTCCAGGCATTTTCCAAAGGACAGCGGATAATTTGAATGGTGTAGTAGGCAACCTTGCTGATGTCTTGGTTCTGGAGAGATGGGCCAGGAATACAAGGAGAATCTAGAGTGCATACTTTGATGATTTCAAGAAATGGCAGCATAGTTGAAGAAAGACAAATATGTCCTTGCTGCCTCAGAGTTGGTCTGTCTTGGTCAAAATATGCTGAAGGACTCCACCAGTTAGGAACAGCATTAGACCAATGTTAGATGCACCGAGTCCAACCAATGAGATGAGGTTAAAGGCCCACTCAGGGCCTCATAACTACCATGGATGTTTTGTGTCATCTTTAATAAAGTTTGAGATTCTTTATGTAGTGGCTGAATCACAAAGCAAAGTAGAAATGGACAAGGAAACAAGTAACTGCATTTTGACAGTTGAACAGTTGCTGCTGAATTCACAGTTTCTTGTTCATTGTGATCCTGTCTGCTATCCTGTGATGGTATACCTGTGATGACACCTTGTCATGATGGTATAGTTTTGACACACCAGATGGAGAATAGAGATCAGCAACTGATCTGCCTTGCATCAAGGTCCCTCTCCAAATCAGACTCATAGCTAGACAAAGAAGTTTGGCTATTATTTATGGAGTGAAGAAGTTTCACAGCTACCTGTACAGCCAGATCTTTATGACCACAAGTTTTAGTACAGTATTTTGGTGGATCCAAGAGGATACTTCAGATGGCCTCAAATAGAGCGTGCAGATGTGTGTTAAGGTGTAATTATGCTATGGTGTACAAGAGTGGATAATTGAATCAGAATGTTAATACTCTGAACTCATGGCCAATTGATGCACGTCTATGTGAGACACAAAGAAAAGCTGAGATTATGTCATTGCTGCAATACAAGAATAGCTGTCCAGTCACAACCCAACAGCATCCTATCTAGAAAAGACATAACCTTAACCTTTAGTAGGTATATGAACACATCCAGCATGGAGGGGAAGAAGAATGTGAGGATGATACATTCCTGCCATATTACAGGATCAGGTACGAGTTAAGTACTCAGAACGCTGTGGTACTTTGGGGATCCAGGATTATTCCACAACAAGGAAGACCAGCTACTTCAAAACAATCCTATAAAGGACAATTAGGTGTATCTCGTATCAAGCAAGTCACCAGAAATTTTGTCTGATGATGAGGAATAACAAGTGGTTGGAGGACACTGTGAGGGGATGTACACAATGTAAAGAGTATCGTAAGAATCCACTAGAACCTCTTAAAGTCCAGGGTCCTGATCAGAAAAAGATTGATTGAGATTACATGTGCAACTTTTGCAGATCCATTTATGGGAAAAGTGATTATGATTGTAGCAGATGCACTTTGCATGTGGGTAGAACAGTTCCTATGGATAGGTCTACATCTCAGGCAACTGTTTCAAAGTTGGGAATGATCTTCACTACACATAGCCATTTGGAGTTACTTCTGACAGATATGAAGCAATTTCACTTGTGCTTATTGGAATGCTTCAGAAGGACTCAGTTAGGTTTGTGCATTCGGCTCCATACCATCCAACCTGAAACACTTTGGAAATGCAAAGTTGACCAAAGGAAATGGAAGGCATTTAAATTGAGACAAGAGTTGCTCATTTCTTTTTTCACTACCAGAATACACTACATACAACTGCACGACCTGTATCTGCTGAGTTGCTGATGGACAGATGTTTTAAATTGCATTTGGATTTGATGAAGCCAAATCTTAATGCTATTCTGGTTTCCAAGCAAATAAAGCATGACATTGAAGCTTAGACTTGGCTTTTTGCAATAGTTGATTCTATTTCTGTCCAAGACATCATACAATATAGCTGGTTATCAGGACATATAATTGAAACTGGACTTGTTTCATTTGTGGTTTATCTGGATGATGATTCTGTGATGAAACATCCTCAAGATCACATAAGGCATCATAAATCACAGTCATCAATTGAATCTCTTGAGGATTTGCTGGGACCAGACGTTTCCTCACCTGCTACTGAAGCTAATGTAGCAATGAAGGACACATGTAGAGAAGAAGATGATTTACTGCAAATTGAGCTGTGTTGTTCACAATGAGCAAGGAAACCATCAGACAGATTAAGTTTGTAAATATGGAAATGATACTCATTGCGGCATTTTTGCTTCTATTTTGTATCTGTAAATTAGAATAAATTTCTCCTGGACTGGAGCAAGAATTTGTCTTCAGTCTAATGTGTTAAATGTGCAACATAAAAATATTTGTATGAATTTCCACTTTCAGCTTCATTGATTTCAATGAAGGCAAATTTCAGGAATAATTTTCAGCAATCCCTGGCCTAATGAACGCCTAAGAGACATGGACTACCTACAGCGGGACTACAAAACATTGGAAATAATGGTAGGTAGGCAGCCTACTTTATCTTGGATGGTGCTGAGCTTTTTGTGTGTAATGGGGCTGCAAGCCAAGTAAATGGAGGGAATTCCATCACACTCCTGCATATACTTTGTAGAGACGGGAAAGGCCTTACTTCGGGAGGTGAGTCATCCAATACAGAACACCTAGCCTCTGACCTATTCTTGTAGCTGTAGTGTTAAGTGGCTGCCTCAGTTAAGTTTCTAGTTAGTGGGGGATATGGTGATAGTAATGCTGCTGAGTAGGTGGTTAGACTCTATTTGAGATGGTCATTGCTTGGCATTGGTGTGGTGTGAATGTTACTTGCAGTTTTGCACAATTGGCATTGGACCATTACACCTCAGTTTTTGCTGGCTGATGTATTTGAGATGGGTGGGGTCAGGAGAGAAGACATTCCGTCATGGGCTTCTTCGTGTGAGGCCTGGATCACCAGAACCACATGGAAATAAAACAGGTTAGTTACCTGCCACAAACCGACAGGACTGATGTGGCTTTCCTGTGAGTGTTCTAGGACCTGACCTGGAGTTTCTGTAATTCATAGATATGACCAACTCTTGGGACTCCTGCTTCTCAGGAGTTCAAGGAGTTCAAAAACTTACCATAGCCTCTTCTAAATAAGCCATAACTCTCATTGTTGGGCATCTCAGAGTGTGGGACCATCCTCACACAATGTTAAAATCATATTGCTGGGTCACTCATGACATTTTGTCACTCAGCTAATAGGGAAAATCTCTGTTCATGTGAAAGTTGTTGAAGGTTCGATGTTATTCAGTGTGAAAGTCTGATATCAAGGTCAATTCAGTGTAATCTTAACCTTGCTACACATTTGTGGGCAAGAAAGCTCAAAACTGAGATCTTAGTCCCACTTTGAGAAATCAGAAAGATTACTGACAAAGGAGATACAAGAGATTGCAGATGCTGGAATGACAGATGAAGGGTTTCAACCCAAAACGTCGACAGTCCATTTCCCTTCACAGATGCTGCCTGACTTGCTGAGTTCCTCCAGCAGTCTGATTTTGCTACTGACAATGGAAATCTGGTACGTATGGTGGGTAATGGCGAGAGGGGATGGAGGAGCGGAGGGGATGTTTAGTTTAAACCTTGGGTTAGATGGGCTCCACTACTCTGTACTGACATCCTTCTTTCTCATACTTTAAAAGTACAAAACCAAAAACATGGCAAAAGTTACCACTAACCAAACACATTAATCTTGGAGATTATTCTAACAAGAGGCTGTTCTAAAATTAGCATTCAGCATCGAATGACACCAAGCTGCATCATACTGCCTTTCTTCATGCTTGCAGTCATGTCAGATTTTAAATCATGTGGAATTTAAGAGTACTTAATGAGAGAAATTGACTTAAATAGATTTTCTTTTATTTTGCAGGATCAAAGCTTTGCAGAAAACTAAAACTGCATGGTTGCGATTGAGAGGACAGTAAATGTACTGATTATTTAAAATACACAACTGACAGGCAATCTAATTGGCCCACGTTATTAATGCAGTTGTTTCTGTGCTGTAGGAGCTTTCTCTCACTCTTGTTTAATTAACCCAATTAACATATCTTCCAATATCTTTAGTCAGTGTGTGACTGAGATTTGCAGATCACCATTTGGCTTTTGACCACTGATTTGTGTCCTGCTGGATGATGGCCACTTGATTGGCAGGATGGGTACTGGAATTCACTTCTCCTCTCTTACTGAGGTCTGGATTGAGTTGGCCAAGGTGCCCATGAGGATCAACTTGGGTGCAGTTCAGTGACAGCTGTCCCTGATTCAGATGATGTTGCATTTAATTGGAAAGTACATAAATATTTGGGCGGATTTATATCAATGGCTATTTTTCCAAAGCACTCCAATGGATTAGAGACAAGAATCCCTTAGTGAGGAACCTGCCAAGCAAGCATTATATATGGAACAAAAAACAGAAGAAGTCAATGGCTCCATCAGCACCTGCGGAAGTAATGGTGAGGTGGGATAGAGGAGCGATGTAAGTCGACATTTTGAGTCGAGACCCTGCATCAGGACTGAGAGGCAAGAGGAAAGATGGCCAGCTTATTGCAGTATGGGGGTGGGGGGTGGGATGGAGGCTGATAGGCGTTAGATGGAACCAGGAGAGGATGCTGAGCAGATGGAACCAGGTGGGGGGAGGGGGATGGGAGAGATGAACAAGGCAGGACGGTGGTTGGGGAGATGGTTTTTCTGAAATGTCTTACTTCTTCCAGAAATGTGGCTTCCCCTCTGCCATTGCTGATACAACCTTCACACACATTTGCTCCATTTCCCACAGGTCTGCTCACACCCCCATCCCTCTCCCCAGACAGAACAACAATAGAATTCCCTTGGTCCTCGCCTTTCACTCAGCTTCCGCATCCAACACATCATCCTCTGCCATTTCCACCAGCTCCATCTTGATCCCATCACCAGCAACATCTTCCCCTCTGCCCCACCCCATTCCTTTCTGCCTTGCAAGGGATCACTCACTGCATGGTTCCCAGGTCCGCTCATTCCTCCCACCCACCTTACCCCTGCTACCGTGGGAGGTGCAACACTTGCTCCTTCACCTCCTCCCTCACCGCTATCCAGGGACCAAACAGCCCTTCCAGGAGAAGCAGAGGTTCACCCTCATCTCTTCAACCTGGTCCACTGTATTTGGTGCTCAAGCTGTGGCCCTCCTCTTATGAAACCAAGCGTAGAGGACCTGCACTCTGTCAACAATGGCCTGAGCTTCTGAGCTGCTAGTTATATGTCATTTTAAGTCTGCTTCCCACTCCCACACTGACTTGTCTGTCCTCAGCTTTCTCCATTGTCACAGAGAGGCCAAACGCAAATTGGAAGAACTACATCTCATATTCCGCTTGGAGATGCTTCCAGCCCAGTGGTATGCACATTGAATTTTCAGGTTACCCACACCCCCTAATGTACTCCTCCTACACCCATTCACTTGTCCGCTTAATTATCCTTTCCCTTTGTTCACCTCTGCCCCCCCACCTGGTTCCATCCACCCATCATCCCCTCCTCATTTGCTTCCACCTATCACCTACCAGCCCCTATCCCTCCCCCTACTGTATACTGGAAAATCTTTCCTCTTCCTTTTTAGTTCTGATGCAAGGTATCAACCCAAAATGTCGACTTACACCTTTTGCAGCCACAGATCCTACTTTCCCTGTTGTGTTCTTCCAATGTTCTGTTTTTTTTTGTTCGGATTCCAACATCTGCAATCTCATTTATCTATTATATGCATTGCCCTGATCTAGCATTCATGTTCCAATTATTTAATCTGCCTGCAAACTCAGTGAGGCAATTGCATTGAAGGCTTGATAGGGAATCTTAAACAATAGTAAGTTAAGTGAACATGCTCTAACAAGACAATTTTAATGGTTTATTTATTTACCTACGAATATTACCAGTGTCACCCAATACATAGCATTCTGTGAATTCAAGAGCTTCGCAAAGGGTATCATAATATTACACATGCTGTTTGCTGCAGGGTCTGATGAATTCTATTGATTTGTCTGCACATGATTAGTATCTTTCTTTGTATCTTTATTATTCTTTCCAATATCTCATTTCCACTTTCTCTTAATCTACCTTCCCAACATCTGTCTTAATGTTCTCACTTTCTTTTGAAGAAATTCAATCAGCCAAAGTGTAGAGGTAACACAGAGGTACAACGGCAAGAAGGACTGAGAGAGACAAAGCATGAAATTGAGAGTGAGAGATAGTAAATGGGTTTAGCATAGAACAGAGATAACAGAAAATGAGATCAAAGTTCACAATTCCAGGATCAGAGGAGAGATAAAATGGGGAGAGTGAAGGAACAGCGAGGTGGAAATAGTGGGAATATGTGTAGGAAAGGGGCAATTAAGAGTAAGAGGGAAATAAAGGGCTGAGAATGATATGTAAAGACTGACCAAGATTCAGAAGCATGACAAGTTCCAGGAAAGTTTGTTTATTGGTCTATTTAATGGCTCTCTCTGTATGTATTCGTGTTTACATGGAGTTGTATGTTTAAACCTCAGCCTTTCACTAAGTGTGCAGAACCAATTTCTTGTTATTTTTTTCATTTGGAAGTGTTAACTTTGAAGTCTGCAGCAATTTGTTCTGCATTTGAATCACTTTGCTAAACAGGGCACAAAGGCTTGAAATGCTTCTTGAGTGCTTCTATGGGTTTGTAAGAAGGAACAGACCAGTAAGAGCAAATGTTGGTCACTTCCAAGCAGAGACAGTAGCGTTTATAATAGGGGATAAGGAAAAGATGAAGGAATTAAACAACTATGTGAGTCTGTTTTCATGGGAAAAACAACTGCCAGAAACCCCAGAGAACCAAGGGTCCAGGGACAATGAGGCACTGGAGGAGAGAAGTGTTAGTTTTAAAAAAAGTTATGGGTATTGGTGAGAATAAATGCCATTAATATACCAAAATGATGATCTACACTCAGTATTTTGAAAGAGGTGTCTATAGCGGTAATGAATGCTCCGATTACCGGCTTCCAAAATCTGATGGAATCTGGAATTATTCTTACAGGTCGGGGGATAGTAACATAACCACATAATTTAAGAAAGAAAACAGGGAAGTACTGATCAGTGCTAGGAAAAATGCTGGAATCTACCATGGATGTAACAACGGAATATCTTGAAAAGAATAAGAGGATTAAGTAGAGTCAACATTGATTAATGAAAGGAAACTAACCGACTGGAGTTTCTTTGACAATGTAACAAGAAGAACAGATAAGGAGAAACAATGGATATTGTATACCTGGACTTTATATAGATTTCAGCTAGGTCCCCTTACAAGAGATTGTTCAGAAGGGTTAGAGCAGTCAAAGCTGCGGGTGATATACTGACATGGATCGAGAATTTGTTATCAGACGTAAAGCCTTTCTCAGGTGGCAGGCTAAGTCTACAACCCGATGGCATATGAACATTGAATTCTCCAATTTCAAGTAACCTGCTGCCCCCTCTGTCACTTTTCCGTCCTCCTCCTGATCTACCAGGTTCCTCCTACACCCGTTCCAGATCTCTCTCACCCTGTTTCCTTCCCCTCCTCTACCTTCTCCATCTGCCCATCACTCACACACTCCTCCCATTGGGTCCCCTCCCCTCGTAGTTCCCATCTGCCCTCTCCACCTCCCTTATTTGGTTCCACGCTCCATCTTCCTTTCCTATCGGATTCCATCATCTGCAGCCCTTTGTTGCCTCCGCCCATCACCTCCCAGCCTCCGTCTCTATTTCCACTTTTCCCTCTTCCATCTGCCTATCACCCCTTCTCTTGTCATCGCTTGTCACCTCTTGCTCCACCCCTTCCCCTCACCTCTTTATACTGACCATTTCTCCTCTATCTTTCATTCCAGATGAACAGTCTCGACCTGAAATGTCGACAATCCCTTTGCCTTCACAGGTGCTGCCTGACCTGCTGAGTATCTCCAGCAGTTAGTTTTCTGCACCAGATTCCAGCATCTGCAGTCTCCCTTGATAAGTAGGGTGCCACATGGATTAATGCTTAGTTCCCAGCTAATCATGATTTCTAACAATAATTTGTCTGAGGGGACCAAATCTCATAATTCCAAATTTGCTAATGGTGCCAAACTAGCTGAGATTATGAATATAGAGGAGGAAGTAAAGGGGCCGATTGAATGGGCAAGAATGCAGCAGATGCAATATAAAGCAGAAAAATGTGTTATTCACTTGGGTTCACAAATCGGAAAAGCAGAGTATATTTTTAAATGGCAAGAGATTTGGTGATGTTGATGTTCAAAGGAACTCTTATGTGTCCTCGTACACAAGTCACAGAAGGTGAACGTGCAGGTGCAGCGAGTGACTAGGAAGTCAGAGTACGTTGGCCTTTTATTACGAGAAGATCTGTGCACAGGACTAAAGACATCTTGCTGCAACTATGTAGGGCCGTGGTGTGATCACGTCTGGGTCTCCTGGCCTAAAACATTCCATAGGAGCAGAGCAGCAAAGACTCATTAAACCAGTTCCTGGGGATATGGGCTGTATGTGAAGATGACCAGGCCTCGATTCTGTAGACTTTAGAAGAATGAGAGGAGATCTCATTGAAATTCACAAAAGAAGGCAAAGGAGGATATTTCCACTGGCTGAAGAGTCTCGAAGTAGAGGCATAGTGTTGGAATAAGGGGTAGACCATTTAGGACTGAGATGAGGAGAAATTTCTTCATACAGAAGGTGGTGAATGTTTGGGATTCTCTACTCTGGAGGGCTGTGGAGGCTCAGTCACTGGGTTCATTCAAAACAGAGGTTTCTGGATATTAGGGGAATCAAGTGATATGGGGATAGTACAGGAAAATGAGATTGACATGGAAGATCAGCCATAATTTTGATGAATTATAGAGCAGGGTTGAAGGGCTACTCCTGTTCCCAATTCTTGTGACCATTGAAATTACCAGTGCTTCTGAGCATAATGGATCTTCTTGAGATTTCTTCATCTACTGCCACGATTATATTGAATGGCAGGGCAGGTCTGACCGGCCAGTGGCGTATTGCTGCTCCTATTTTCTTGTGTTCCTCCTGTGTACTACACTGGACAGCAATGAACCCTACCCTCCTTTATGCTTCCAAGACTTGGTTTACCTACTACAGTCATCTCAGGGCACTCGAGTGATACCACCAATGCTGTCTCTGGAAAGTCCTCCAAGTCTTCCTGCAAAGTTGACATCCCCTGCACCGAGGCCCTGGTTGGCTACGTTGAGAAGACTGTGTTATTTGCATGCTCAACACCAGACCCTCTGTTCTGAGTTCTGTCACAGGAAGGAATTAGTAAGTGGATGAAGAAGAGGGTTCAAGGATGTTCTCAAATCCTCCTTGAAAACGTATACCAATCCAATTGACTTCTAGGGATCCCTGGGAATTTGGGGAAGTACCAAAAGCCACTAGTCCATGTGTCGGGAGCACTTGGTAGACCAGCATCAATGGTGAAGGAGAGCACCACCAACCCATCCCATCAGGAGCCTTCTGACTCATCTGTGGTAGAGCTCCTGTGTCCCACATTGGCCTCATCAGTTTCCTCAGAATCCACAGAAGCAAGTCACTCTTGATCCTGAAGGACTGGCTAAGATTACGTTACTTTACACTTTGGATCCACTATTACTCACTAACGCTGACATGGCTTTCTCTAAGGTCTTTTCAGTATATTTATCTACTTTGTGGATGTACTTACTTTGCATGAAGATGATTTAAAATTAGCATGGGATGACACCACATTGCGCCACGTTGCCTTTCTTGTTTGAAGATCTATTGAATTTTAAATCATTTGGAATTGAGTACTTAATCAGGGAAGCAGAGAAAAAACAGAATTTTTTTATTTTGATGCAAGCTTTTCAGAGAAATAGAACATTATGTGCTTGCAATTGACAGAGTAGTAAGAAAGAACTGGAGAAAATAATATAGGGGAAGGAAAATTAAAATTCAGGTTGGTGATTTTTTAAAGGACTTTTATGGATAAGAGTGTATCGCCTTCATCCTTAGAATCTGGGGTAAACATCAGACCTTTCACTAACTTTATCTTCCTTTCCATTTGAATTATTTGGCTGTTCAACAGGATAAAGAACATTCCTCTGATCTAGAGGAAGTAAGCAGATGTCATAAGATTGAAACTAATTTGTAAGAATCAAAATTCTGCTCCTGAGAATCTCATTACCCTAAACACATCACATTTGTGGGAAAAAAGGAGACATTTCATTCATTAATAATTCCAAATGCACTTGATTTATATATCAAAGAGATCAGGGCAATAATTATCTTGGAACAGTAACAAGGCAGCAGGCTTAAGACTCTTCATCCCCCATCAGGAAGTGGATTTGTCAAAGTTCATAATATTCAGGCTAGAAGTGATCAAATGTACATAGAGTCACTAATTATTCAGGATTGAAATTATATGCAGATCTTTCTCTGAGCCCCACATGGCACGAGGTACAATTGCTGTCTTTACTTGTCCTTCCATCTTCCTTTTTCTTTAATTCCCCTCATTTGTTGTAATTTCCCATCCGTCATCATCGTCATACCAGCCACCAGGTAACATTAACTCCTTCATAGCGCTTAGTCACTTCCCACAAGTCAGTTCACAAATGCTGAGGCAGCAGCTACTTAATTGCACAGGTTGTGTTTTTAATGTTTCTTAAAGGGAGGAAATTAGGATTATTTTTAAATTAAAGATCCTAATTTGTTGTTTTTTTTATTTGATGGCACACCATTTGGCATGAGGGAAAAACGTAACGTTCATTTAGCACATCAAAAAATGGGTGAAATCTGATATTTAGGCATGTGTTGCAGACCTTGCAGTTAAACATTCATGTTTGCAGGTAAATGGAAATGGAATCTTTACTCTGGCTGTAGCTCGATATGGTCAAATATGAATTTCCAGGATCTTCTACACTCATTTGGTATGATGTTGATTCATGTCATAACTGCCCATCATTTACACGACAAATGAATTGGACTGGAAGGTCAACAGAAGGAGCACTGAACATTTTCTCTTCTCCTGATCATTACAGACATTTCCCAAACTGCAGTGCATAATTCTCATGGGTGTTCTCCAGTGCAAAATCAGCCGGTTACCTGGTGAAACAGCATTAGGTAGCTCCCGACTCCTCTTTTCTCCAGGGATTCTACCAATACACTTCTATATTGCAGAAGCAGTTACTGTGTAAATTAAAGATGAAGTTGCTATGGAAATTCAGGGCTTAATTCTAACCAGCATAAAGTGAAAATTATTCTTTGCAAGCAGCATGTGCTCACTCATCTCACTTCCACAAACATACTGTTGGGCCAGAAAACCCTAGGCACCTGATCCAATTTCATCCGCCAGTGCATGATTTTTTAAATGTTCATGTTCTGAAACTAATCCAGTTTGTTTTGAAATGGAAATTAATGACTTCTAGTACAAAACACGGTTGGAGGTAATACATTAGCGTGAACAGAAAATTGGCTCACTAAAAGGAAACCGAGATTAAGGCATAAGGGGGTCATTTGCAGGTTGGCAACCTGAAGCCAGTAGGGTCTGACACAGATCAGTGATGAGACCACAACTGCTTACAATATATATCAATGATTTAGAGGAAGGAAGCAAATGTACCATTGCCATATTTGTGGATGATATTAAAGTAGGTGGGAAGGCAAGCTGTGAGAAGAATTCCGAGAGTTTACAGAGAGATATTGATAGGTTAAATGAGTATGCTGGCCTTCATCAGTCAGGGCAATGAGTATAGGATCTGGGACATTATGTTGTCATTGTACAAGACATTGGTGAGACGGCACTTGGAGTATTGTATACAGTTTTGGTCACCTTGTTATAGGAAATACATTATTAAACTAGAAAAAGTGCAAAGAAGATTTATGAGATGGCACTAGGGCTCGAGGGCCAGAGTTACAGGGAGAGTTTGGACAGGCTAGGACTTTATTCCTTGGAATGTATGAGATTGAAGAGTGATCTTATAGAGGTGTATAAAATCATGATGCGTATAGATAGGGTGAACACACAGTCTTTTTCCCAGGGAAGAGGAACTGAAAACTAGAAGACATAGGTTTAAGGTGAGAGGCAAAAGATTTAAAAGGGACCTGAGGGGCAACTTCTTCACACAGAGGGTAGTGTGTATAATGGAATGAGCTGCCAGAGAAAGTTGTTGAGGCAGGTACAATGACAACATTTGAAAGACATTTGGATAAGTAGATGGATAGGAGGGGTTTAGCGGGGTAGGGGCCAAACGTGGGCAAATGGGGCTAGCTTGTTGGGGACCCATGGTCGAAATGGATGAGTTGGGCCAAAGGGCCTGTTTCCATGCTGTATTACTCCATGTCTAGGAGGAGGGAGGAAGTTGGCAAATAGACTATAATGGGGAGCATGTAAAGTGGTTCACTTTGAAAGGAAGAATGATGAAACCGATTATTATTCAGGTGGGAAAAAAAAACTACGGAAGGCTGCAGCACAAAAGGACTTGTGGATCCTCATACATGAAACACAGAAAACTAACATACAGGTGCAGCAGTTTAATTGGGAAGCCTAATGGAATGCTGGCCTTTATTTCAAAAGGACTGGAGTATGAAAGTAGGGAATTCTTATGGCAAACACACAAGGCACCACTGGGAGTACATCTAAAGTACTATGCACAGTTTTGGTCCCCTTATTTAAGAAGTATCATTATTGGAGATAATACAATGATCCAGCAGGATGATATTGGTTATGGAGGGATTATTTTATGAGGGAAGGCTGAACAAGTTAGGTCAGTATTCACTGGAGTTCAGATGAACAATAAGTTCAGAAGAACAATAAGTGATCTTACTGAAACATACAAGGTTCTTAGGTGTTTGGCTGAGTAAATGCTGGGAGCATGTCTCTCCTCCTGGGAAAGTTGAGGAACAAGGGGCTGAAGGGTTTACCTATTTAAAACTGAACTGAGGAAGAATTTCAAAAGGTTGCGAGTCTTAGGAATTCATTGTCCAGAAAGCTGTGGAGGCTGAGTCCTTGAGGGTTGTAAGGAAGGCTTTTGGCATCCTGGCATTCATAAATCAAAGTATTGAGTATAGGAGTTGGGATGTTATGGTGAGGTTGTATAAGACATTGATGAGGCCAAATTTGGAGTATTGTGTACAGTTCTGGTCACCTAACTATAGGAAGGATATCAGTAAGATTGAAAGAGTGCAGAAAAGATTTACTAGAATGTTGCTGGGTCTTCAGGAGTTAAGTTACAGGGAAAGATCAAACAGGTTAGGACTTTATTCCTTGGAGCGTAGAAGAATGAGGGGAGATTTGATAGAGGTTTACAAAATTATGAGGGGTATAGACAGAGTAAATGTGAGTAGGCTCTTTCCACCTAGATTAGGAGAGATAAGTACGAGAGGATATGGATTTAGGGTGAAAGGGGAAAGGTTTAGGGGGAACTTTTTCACTCAGAGAGCAGTGGGAGTGTGGAACAGGCTGCCATCTGACGTGGTAAATGTGGGCTCACTCAAGTTTTAAGAATAAATGGATAGATACATGGACGGGAGAGGTCTGGAGGGTTACGGACTGGGTGCAGGTCAATGGGACTAGCGGAATAAAGTTTCAGCACAGACTAGAAGGGCCAAATGGCCTGTTTTCTGTGCTGTAGTGTTCTATGATTGTAATATATTCAAAGCTGAGGTAGACAGATTTTTAATTTGTAAGGGAAGCAAAAGTTATGGGGGGGAAGGTTGGTAAAATGGATGTGAAAAAGTTTGATATTGAATGGTGGAGCAGACTCAAAAGACTGAATGGGCCACTCCTTGTCCTATGCCTTGTGGTCACACACTGTATTGATGGTCCACAGTTTCTCTCATGATAGCTACCTATGAGATGCCTTTTAATGTGATAGAATGCATTAATTTGCTTCACAGGAGTATAATTACATTTTAATATCAAGCCACGAGGAGATAAACTAAAATTTGGGTCAGAAGTTTGAAGTAGTGACATAAGAAAAGAAATATATGGATTTAGGGAGGGAATTCCAGAACTGTATTCATTGCTGTAACTGCTAGATTAGGGCTTTACAAGTATAAAGAGTAAAAGAGAGGCAAGAGTGGACATTGGACCGCTGGAAAGTGACGCTGGAGAGGTAGTAATGGGGAACAAAGAAGTTGCGGATGAACTGAATAAGTATTTTGTGTCAGTCTTCACCGTGGAAGTCACCAGCAATGTGCCAGAAATTTGGGACAGTCAGGGGGCAGAAGTGAGTGTAGTCACTATTACTAGGGAGAAAGTGCTTGGGTAACTGAAATGTCTGAAGGTAGATAAGTCACCTGGACCAGATGGACTACACACCAGGGTTCTGAAAGAGGGAGGTGAAGAGATTATGGAGGCATCAGTAGTGATCTTTCAAGAATCACTAGATTCAGGAATGGTTCCGGAGCACTGGAAAATCGCCGATGTCACTCCACTCTTTAAGAAGGGAGGGAGGCAAAAGACAGGAAATTATAGGCCAGTTAGCCTGACTTTGGTGGTTGATAAGAGGTTAGAGTCCATCATTAAGGATGAGGTTTCAGAAGCACAAGATAGAATAGGCCAAAGTCAGCATGATTTCCTTAAGGGGAAATCTTGCCTGACAAATCTGTTGGAATTCTTTGAGGAAGTAACAAGTAGGATAGACAAAGGTGAGTAAGTGAATGTTCGTTACTTGGAATTTCAGAAGGCCTTTGACAAGGTGCTGCCCATGATAGGAGTCTATGGTATTACAAGAAAGGTACTAGCATGGATAGAAGATTGGCTGAGTAGCAAAGGTAAAGAGTGTAAATAGAGTGGGCCTTTTCTGGTTGGCTGCCAGTGACTGGTGGTGTTCCACAGGGGTCAGTGTTGCGTCCATTACTTTTCATGTTATATGTTAATAATCTGGATGATGGAATTGATGACTTTGTGGCCAAGTTTGCGGATGATACAAAGATAGGTGGAGGGGCAGGTAGTGTTGAGGAAGCAGGGAATCTACAGAAGGACTTGGACAGGTTGGGAGGATGGGCAAAGAAGTGGCAGATGGAATACAGCGTAGGGAAGTGTATAGTCATGCACTTTGGTTGAAGGAATAAAGGCGTAGACTATTTTCTAAACGAGAAGCAAGTTCAGAAATCGGAGGTGCAAAGGGACTTCAGAGTTCCAGTGCAGAATTCCCTAAAGGTTAACTTGCAGGTTGAGTTGGTAGTAAGGAAGGCAAATGCGATGTTAGCATTCATTTAGAATATAAAAGCAAGGACGTAATGCTGAGGCTTTATAACGCATTGGTCAGAACACATTTGGAGTATTGTGAGCAGTTCTGGGCCCCATATCTAAAGACGGATGTGCTGGCATTGGAGAGGGTCCATAGGAGGTTTACAAGAATGATCCTGGGAACGAAAGGGTTAAACTCATAAGGAGTGTTTTTAGGCCTGTACTTGCTGGAGTTTAGAAGGATGAGGGGGATCTCATTGAAACCCACTGAATATTGAAAGGCCTGGATAGAGAGGACATGGAGAGGATGTTTCCAGTAGTTGGAGAGTCTAGGACCAGAGGGCTTAGCCTCAGAATAGAAAGTCGTTCCTTTGGAATGGAGATAAGGAGAAATTTCTTTAGCCAGAGGGTAGTGAATCTGTGAAATTCATTGCTACAGATGGCTGTGGAGGCCAAGTCATTGGGTATATTTAAAGCGGAGGTTGATAGGTTCTTGATTAGTAAAGGCATCAAAGGTTACAGGGAGAAGGCAGGAGAATGGGGCTGAGAAGGCAAAATAAATCAGCCATGATCGAATGGTGAAGCAGACTCAAAGGGCTGAATGGCCCAATTCTACTCCTATGTCTTATGGTCTAGGAGATCCATGATACAGGTTAAGACACATAAACTGTAGGTGGTTAGGGATGAAGGAGAGATTCCAGCATTATGTTAAAAATGTTTAAAATCAGACAGTGGTTTACGGGGAGCCACTTCAGGTCAACCAGCACAAGGGTGAATGGTTGGAGATGACCTGGTGGGTACTCGGTGACAAACATCAGGATTCTAGAGCTCAGGTTTATGGATATGGAAGTGACGATTAGGCCAGAAGTAACAAAGTCTGGTGAGCTCAAAGGCAGAAACTGACCTAACTAGGGAGATGAAAATAGGAGATCTGGGTGATGAGGAGGATATGGGGCTGTAAACTCAAGATAGGATTTAACTAGACTCTAACTCAATGCCAAAAAGGGCATTGGAGAATGTGGTCACTGATTAAGAATTTGTGACAGAGATCTAAGGCAATGGCTTCAGTCTAGCCAACATTTAGATGGTGGAATTTTCTACTTACCCAAGAGCAGTTGTTGGACAAGCACCCTGGTGTATCACAAAGGTCGAGCAGAATGGCACTGAGGTAGAATTCGGTCTCAATAGATTACACAAAGGACTGCAGGGCTTCCGGAAGGTGGCCCACTTGTTTCGAGGACAATTCAATAAATCCTGCTCTTGTCAGTAATACCCACATCTTGTAAACAAATAGGGATCTGATGCATTTTCAAAAGATATTCAAGAGCAACAATATTTTGGAAAAATGCAGTAAACAGTTCAAGATTGCTTCCAGATTATTCAAATGCTCTTGTTGTTCAGAAACACACAGTGAGATATGGGTATTAATTAAGGTGTGTTGGAAGGTTTTGTGCTTTATACACTTGATTTGCATTTGATGGGCTGTTTTGTAAAACACTTGAGGGTGCTTGACATTAGTGAAACTTATATCGTCTCAGTGGATTGTCAAAGTTGTTTGATAAAGTACCGACATAATAGGCCCATTAGTAAAACTGAAGCTCATGAGATTAAAAGGGATAAAGTAATGGAGTGAATACAAACTTAGTTAAAGAATAAAAAGCAGAGAACAGCAGTGTTCCCCTAAGCTAGAACTTGGAACTACTGCTAGTTTTGATATTAGTCATACAGCATGGAAATAGGCCCTTCATTCCAAATGGTCCATTGACCAAAATGCCCATCTGCTAGTCCCATTTGCCTGCATTTGGCCCATATCCTTATAAAACGTTTCTATGTACCTGTCCAACCTCCTTTTAAAAGTTGTTACTGTACTTGCCTCAACCACTTCCTCAGGCAGCTCATTCAATGGCTTCCCTCCCTGTACATACCACCCTCCCTGTAAAAAAAGCTGCTCAAGTTCCTATTAAATATTTCCCCTCTCCCCCATGCCCTCTAGTTCTTGATTCTCCAACCCTGGGAGAATTTCACCCCATCTATGCCCCTCATGTTTTTATACACCTCTATAAGGTCACCCCTCAGTTTCCTACATTCATGGAAAAAAGTTCTACCCTGTCCAACCTCTCCCTATATCCTAGTCCCTCAAGTCCTGGCAATATCCTTGTAAATCTTTTCTGCACTCTTTCCAGTTTACTAACATCTTTCTCAGAGCAGGGAACCAAACCTGAATACAAGACTCCAAGTGCAGCCACATCAACATCTTGTACAACTGCAACATAACCTCCCAACTTATTTAATCAATACCCTGATTGATGAAGGCCAGCATAGAACCATACAGCACAAAACAGGCCCTTCGGCCCACCATGTTGTGCCATCCATCAAATCACCCTCACACTATCAAAACCTTTCCTCCCGCATATCCCTCGATCTCACATTCCTCCATGTGCCTATCCAACAAACTCTTGAACTTGTCCAATGTATCTGCCTCCACCACCACCCCAGGCAGTGCATTCCATGCACCAACCACTCTCTGGGTGAAAAACCGCCCCCTGACATCTCCCCTGAACCTCCCACCCATAACCTTAAAGCCATGTCCTCTCGTCTTGAGCATTGGTGCCCTGGAAAGGAGGCGCTGACTGTCTACTCTATCTATTCCTCTCAATATTTTATGTACCTCTATCATGTCTCCTCTCATCCTCCTCCTTTCCAGTGAATAAAGCCCTAGCACCTTAAGCCTGTGCTCATATTCCATATGCTCTAATCCAGGCAGCATCCTGGTAAGTCTCCTCTGCACCCTCTCCAACACCTTCCTACAATGCGGTGACCAAAACTGAACACAGTACTCTAAGTGTGGTCTAACTAGAGTTTTGTAAAGCTGCATTATCACTTCGCGGCTCTTAAACTCAATCCCACGATTTATGAAAGCTAACATCCCATAGGCCTTCTTAACTGCTCTATCCACCTGTGAGGCAACTTTCAGTGAACTGTGAATATGAACCCCCAGATCCCTCTGCTCCTCTACATTGCCATTTACCTTGTACTCTGCCCTGGAGTTTGTCCTTCCAAAGTGTACCACCTCACACTTCTCCGGATTGAACTCCATCTGCCACTTGTCAGCCCAGCTCTGCATCCTATCAATATCCCTCTGTAAATTCTGACAGCCCTCCACACTATCCACAACACCGCTGATAGTAGTGTCGTCCGCAAACTTACTAACCCAGCCTTCCACCCCTTCATCTAAGTCACCTATAAATATAGCAAAAAGTAGAGGTCCCACAACCGATCCCTGCGGGACACCACTAGTCACTGCCCTCCAATCCGAGGGCACACCTTCCACCACAACCCTCTGCTTTCTACAGGCAAGCCAATTCCTAATCCACACAGCCAAGCTTCCCTGGATCCCTTGGCCTCTGACCTTCTGAAGAAGCCTACATTGAGGAACCTTATCAAACGTCTTACTAAAATCCACTTAGACCACATCCACCGCACTACCCTCATCAATCTTCCTCGTCACCTCCTCAAAGAACTCTATCAGGCTTGTGAGGCAAGATCTTCCCTTCACAAAGCTATGCTGGCTGTCCCTAATCAGTCCATGATTCTCCAGGTGTTCATAGATCCTATCCCTTAGAATCCTTTCTAACAGCTTACCCAGCACAGACGTAAGGCTCACCGGTCTGTAATTCCCTGGACTACCCCTACTACCTTTTTTGAACAAGGGGACAACATTCGCCACCCTCCAATCCTCCGGCACCATCCCCATGGACAATGAGGACTCAAAGATCCTTACCAGCGGTTCAACAATCTCCTCCCTAGCCTCTCGAAGCAGCCTGGGGAAAATCCCATCAGGCCCCGGAGATTTATCTGTCTTGATATTATTTAACAACTTCAACACATCCTCTCTCTTGGTATCTACAACCTCGAGAACATTACTCTTACCAGCACTACCTTCTGCGTTATCAAGACCCCTCTCCTCGGTGAATACTGAAGAGAAGTATTCATTGAGAACTTCTCCCACTTCCGCCACCTCCAGGCACATTCTCCCACCTTTGTCTTTAATCGGACCTACCTTTACCCTAGCCATCCTCCTACCCTTCACGTACGTGAAAAAGGCCTCGGGATTTTCCTTAACCCTACTAGCCAACGCCTTTTCATGTCCCCTTCTAGCTCTCCTCAGCCCTTTCTTAAGTTCCTTCCTCGCTACTCTATATTCCTCACGGGCCCTGTCTGAACCCTGCTGCTTATACCTTATGTATGCTACCTTCTTCTCCCTAACTAGTCGTTCCACCTCTCTCGTCATCCACGGTTCCTTCACCCTGCCATTCCTTCTCTGCCTCAGCGGGACACATTTATCCCTAACATCCTGCATAAGATCCCTGAACATGACAGAATACTTCTTCACCACCATCTACCTGTGACTCCACTCCAAGGTGCCTCTGTTCTACAACACTCCCCAGCGCCCTACCATTCACTGAGAGAGTCCTACCTTGATTGATTTTCCAAAATGCAACACTTCGCACTTATCTGAATTAAACTCCATTTGCTATTCATCGCCACTTACCCAGTTGATCAAGATCCTGCTGTAATTCTTGATGACGTTCTTCGTTGTCTATAATACCACCTACTTTAGTGTCATCTACGGACTTACTAACCATGCCTTGTTCATTCTCATCCAACTCATTGATATAGATGACAAACAACAATGGGCCCAGCACTGACCCGAGGCACACCACCAGCCACGGGTCTCTAGTCCGAGAAACAACCTTCCACCATCACCCTCTGCTTTCTACCATCAAGCTAATTGTGTATCCAATTAGCCAGCTCTTCACGGATTCCGTGTAATCTAACCTTCCAGAGAAGCCTATCATGTGGGACCTTATTAAAGGCTTTACTGAAGTCCATATAGACTTTATCTAATGCCCTGCCCTCATCAACACTCATGGTCACTTCATCAAAAATCTCAAATTCATAAGACATTATATCCCATGCACAAAGCTGTGCTGACTACCCCTAATCAACCCTCTTTCCAGATGCATGTACATCTTATCCCTCAGAATCCTTTCCATTAACTTACCTACCACAAATGTTAGATTTACTGGTCTATAGTTCCCAGGGTTTTTCTTTGCAGTCCTTAAATAAATAACATTTGCAACTCTCCAGTCTACCGGCGCTTCACCGTGGCTAATAATTATGCAAATATCTCAGCCAGGGCTGCAGCATTTTCTTCTAGCCTCCCAGTGTTCCTGGATATACCTGGTCAGCCTCAGAGATTTTTCTACCTTCATACATTTTAAGAAATCCAGCACCTTCTCCACTGTAATGCAGACTATCTACAAGACATCCTCATTAACTTTCCCAAGTCTTCATGTCTTTCTCCACAGTAAAAACAGGAGAAGTATTCACTGAGCACCTTCTCCTGTGTCTCCCCACATAAATGTCTACTTTGGTCTCTGAGGGGCCCTATTCCTTCCCTAGTTACTCTTTGTCCCTTAAGATACTTAAAAATAAAATCTCTTTGGATTCTCCTTAATCTTCCCTGCCAAAGTTATCTCATGCCCCTTTTTTGCCCTTCTGATTTCCTTCTTGAGTATACTTCTGCATCCCCTATAAGGCTCCAGGGATTCACTTGATCCCAGCTGTCTGTACCTGACCCATGCCACCTTTTTTTCCTATCCAGAGCCTCCATATCTCTTGTCATCCAAGGTTCCCTACTCTTGCCAGCCTTACCCTTCACTCTAATAGGAAGATGTAGACTTGCACTCTTTCTCACCTTTAAAAAAGTCACTTACCAGAGATCCCTTTGCCTGCAAACAACTTATTCCAATCAACCTTTGCAAGTTCCTAATACTGTCAAAATTTGCCCTACCCCAATTCAGAATTTGAATCTGCAGACTGGTTCTGTTCCTTTCCACAACTATTTTAAAACTATTAGAACTATTGACTATATGTTAGTAACAAAGTTCATAGATGATAAAAAGGTAGCAAAGTGGGGATGGTAGCTGGTTTCAGGAAGGCAGACACACTGGGGGGGCAGGAGGGGGGGGTGCAGTGGGAGGTGGGAAGGAGGCAGAGCCAAATTTGGGAAGAGATTTACTCAAATGATACTAGGAATGAGGGACATGGTTCAAAATTTAAAAGTGAACTTTTGCACCACTGAATACACTAAAAAATAACCTAATTATTTCAAAAATATATAAATTACTTAATGTTTCTTCTTTTCCATTTTCTTCTCCTCATTGAAATAAGTGAGCTGATGTTTAACATGCCACAGGTTCAATAGACAGGTTTCCCACGGTAAGTGCTGGGAAACTGCAGGAAGTTGGCACTCTGCCAGTGAGTAGAACTGGAACTCAACACCGAAGCACAGTCAGAAAATTCCTGGGTGCATCTGGTAAGAAGATTGGGAGTTTCTTATACATCCATGCTGGTCCTGGAGTCTCAAGCATCTCAATTTATGGAGGAAAATACCGGCAGCTCCGTACAGAATATGGAACTGTTGGCAATTCTCAGAGAGAGAGAAAAAAAATCAGGCTATTGGGGATACATTTGCAACTGGAAGACCAGTTCCTGTACTGAATGTGATTGTAAGATTATGCCTCTGGCATCTGCCATTTTCTAATCTACTTTCTTTAAAACACTAGGATAGAAGTCATTATGCTCTGGGCATTGTCATTCCTTGACACTATTATTTATTAAAATTATGTTTATTCACTCATGTTGCTATTATTGAGTTCATGTCTTGATGCAGCATTCCTTAGAATGGCAGGCATAATACTCACAAAAGTAATTAATAATACTTTCAAGGGCAAGCCAAATTGTCTCCTTGTGTTGTAAGATTACTATTCTAATAACTGAGACAATAATAAATACAAAAAGACCAAATACTGAATACAACTTTAATTAGCAATAAAAAGATAACAAGCTTTACTTTGCACATTATTCATAAAAATCAGTACAACATAGGAAGTAACTGTATAACTAGAGGTTGCTTGGAATTCACCATAGCATTGGACCTCTCAGAAGTTGTATATATTACCCTGAGGAGGTTCTAGTTAGATACACCATGAATTGCTGATCTCAAATAATCCCCAAAACATACAAGTACAGTTTAACACTTGAACCGGTTATTTAAAAGACTGCCAATCATTTATCTAACAAGAGGATGGAGATGAGAGAGCAAGAAGAGAATAAGAGTATTTCCTACACTTTGGTTCACCATATATACCTTTCATTCTCTCCATCAACCCACTCTATCACACAGTAATTCTTTATTACAAAACAACAGTTGAAACAATTATATAGTAACAGTTAATACTTTGGATTGTACAAACCTAGACCTGCACTTCTATTCTGTCAAGGTAGACATTCATTATTTTCAGAAATAGTTATTCAGTTTATAATAGCCTGTACAGCACCAAAACACAATAAATTTTATACATATTATCAGACTAATTTACAATGAGTTGTGGCTAAAGCCAGAGTCTCTGCTAATGTACTTAGAACACTTGTATAATCGTTACATCATGCAATGCTAATAGCTCAAGCAGGCAACATTCTACATAATTTACCATATTATTTTTAGATAAGACTCTCGTGAAGTGCCTTGGGATGATTTGTTACATTAAAAAGCTGCTCTATAAATGCAAGCCATTTTAGAGTTTATGCAAATAGTTTTGAAAGTGTTGTTTGAATGAAGTGCAAAAACCATAAAATCTCTGTACAATACATTTAAAATGAAGATTGCTCTACTTGGCCATCAGTCTAAAGTGGTGGCAGTAGGCGTGCTGCATAAGCCCAAATCGGAGTTCATGCAGCATCCATTTACTTTTCCAAAGTTTCAATTACTCCATCAAAAAGACCCTCTTTTGTGTAAACAATAATATTGCACCACAGAATCAGAAATTTTAAAACTGGCATTAACCAAACTCCCCCTTTGTACAAATGACTTTACTTCACTCCTTCTCTTGAAACCTTGATTTTCTTTCCAGAATGGAATAAACCCCAGGTGCGTGCCTGATAGCTTGGCAATGTTCAATAATTTCACTTTGAAAACCATTGAGCTTGTTTAACTATTTTACCTCAGTAGGAAATTAAAATAAACCATGCGCTTTCTGTCCTAACATTAAATTACCAATGGTCAAAGATGGTCACAAATACAACTGAACACATAGCAGGCAAATTCAACTAGACAGAAACCAACCTCAGAAGGAATTATGACAGAATTCACTCCAGATTGATTTGAGGTTTCTGGATTAGGTAAGATTTTAAAATCCTGAAAACTAGCCACACTTAATTCATTGCACATAATTGGTCAAAAATAAGTGAATAATTGGTCAACCTGATTCCTTTGTACTAGAGGGAGGCAGTTGCTAGGTTGCAACCAGATCTCACTAAATTCAAAAATACCCATATCTCACTGTTTTTTCACCATGTTTCCTGCCAGCAGAGGTCAGGAAATGGATACAGCCCATCCTGAATCCAATTTGGAATTGTGACTAACAGAACTTGACTTTGTTTGAATTAGTACATCAGGAAATTAGTCTGAATCTGATTCTCCTCTGATATTTAGCTATGCTTTAAATTGACACAATTGAGAGGTTAGCCTAGGAATGGCTATCTTCTGCACCTGATTTATGGAAATGGAAATCCCTTTGTGGCATTTGAAATCTATTTTAACAATAAAGGCTGAAATAGATACAGAACTTTCCTTCACCCGAGTGTAAAACAGAATTTTCCTTCACACTAAAACTAAGTTGTAAAAGCTACCATAGAAAGACAATATCAAGATACACTGAAAAATAATTTCCTGGTTAAAATTCAAGCATGCAAAACCAAATTGAAACAATCCACTTCTCCCCAGATAAGAACTTGCAAATGCCCATTCCCAAGTTAGAACTTGGCTACTCCTTGAGTGAACTACCACAATGATTTAATTCCCTGCTCTATGCATTACCCATTCTGCAGAGTTTTCAGTTGCTACAGTACTTCAGCTAGAATTATGAGCATGGAAATTTCCATCTATAACTGTCAAAAACTAAAATCAGGAAAATAAAACTACATACATTTTCCCCCAAAACAACTTTTGCTCCTGCCTTAAAAACCAGATAAGTTATGTGCATATTGTTACTTATTAATCTGCACAGAACTCATAGTAAAGTGCTTCTGGAAAACAAATCCAGATGATTTAGGACACAAAGTAATGGAATAAAACCTAACTAACTATGAGTGACATTGGTCATAGCTTCTGTTTGAAAAAGCAGCTGTTCAATAGACACATAGGTTCCCATCAAAAATCCTAACAAGCCCACCACGCTGATCAAGATGTTTTTGGTAATGATCCACCAGTGTATACCTCCACTTTGGAAAGTAATAATTTCGAGAAGTGGGGGGATGATTAATGCCAGAGTGCTGCTGCTAACTGACCCAACTAATGAGATAACAATTTCCAAACGGGGTATCAGGATTGCCAAGAGACCTGTAAAAACAAAAATACATTGAGAATAAAGGGAGAGAAGTTACAAGCTTAATATACATCATTACACCTACAGGACAAATCATTTTGCAGCCATGTAACTACTTTTGGTGTGCAGTCTGTTGTGTGGTAAATATGTCAGCCAATTTAAACATATTGTGGGCCCACCACAATCAATGATAATGCTTGCACTTCTTGGAAATTAAATTCTAGTTGGGATGAGATGATGACAACTCAGCTTTTTGAACAGTGTCTCAGAAAGTTATATTCACTTAAGATAGGCATGGTCTCAATTTGACAACTTATCTGAAAGGTGACTCTTCTGGTAATACTCTAGCCGCATCGATTATCACCTAGGTCACATGCTTAAGGCTGAGTAGTGGAGCTTGAGTTTGTCGCCAAAGACAAAAGTACTGCTATTTAGCTGATCCAAATACAAAAACAAAGTTGAGGAAAGAAAATATACCTAAAATTGTCATTTTAAGTCTAACATTTAATTTACTGGAATTGGGGTTAACAACTAGCAAAAATGTCATATGCAATGAATAATGGTGTCCTAAAAGTGAAGTCGATTTTGGAAACCAAATGCCATAAAGCTTTTCTTAGCTAGATGACCTTGTTTTATGTTTCCTCATTTTGTAGAAAAGGTATCTCAGTGTGAAACTGTTAGAATACGATATGTAATAGCCTCTTCCAAATTATGACCAGACAGAGTTTGGATGAGATCAGATCACAGGCAGAGAAGTTAATATCCAGAAGGTTGTAAATATGGTAGCTTGAAGGTTTGAAGAATTAACTTCAGGTTTGTAACTCTGAGCTCCAAAACCACAACAATTAATGGATGTCCCAATTTTAAACACAGACTGGAAGTAATCAATGGCATCAAAGGTGGCGATGAGTTAGCATACTGGAGTGAGAAAGGACACCTGGTTGAGTGGTGGTGAAACAATGACTTCTCACTCAACGTCAGTAAAACTAAAGAATTGATTGCTGACTTCAGGAAGGGGAAGGAGGGCGAACATCCGCCAGTCTACATTGGTGGATTTGAGGTGGAGAGGGTCAGCAGCTTTAAATTCCTGGGCGTTAACATATCAGATGATCAGTCCTGGGCCCAACACATAGATGCAATCACAAGGAAGGCACACCAGCATCTTCCCTTTCTTAGAAGGTTAAGGAGGTTCAGTAAATCACTGAATACTCTAACAAACTTCTACAGATGTACGGTTGAAAGTATCCTGACTGGTTGCATCATGGTCTGGTACAGCAATTCAAATGTGCAGGAATGCAGGGAGTAGTGGACTCTGCCCAATACATCACAGGCACATCCCTCCTCACCATTAGTAGTATCTACATGAGGCTCTGCCTCAAGAAGGCATCATCTATTATTAACGATCCTCATCATCCAGGCTATGCCACCTTCTCACAGCTACCATCAGGCAGGAGGTACAGAAACCTGAAGTCCCACACCACCTGGTTCAAGAACAGCTACTTCCCTTCAACTATTCGGTTCTTGAACTAACCTGCACAACCTTAATCACTACCTCAGTGTAGCAATGTTATAACCACTTTGATCACTTTGCACTACAATGGACTTTTTTTTTGTTCTAATTGCATTCTCTTGTAAAAATTGTTTCATTTATGTTTTTCTTGTGAATATTGTGTATCTAATGCTATGTGCCCATGATGATGCTACAAGTTTTTCATTGTACCTATGCATACATGTACTTGTGCATATGACTATGAAGTATTTTTTAAAACCTCTTTTGACTAACTGTTATTTTGATCACTCAAATAGCACTTTTATTTACTTTGAATTTCATACCAAGCATTAAAATATAATTGAGTTAGATCCAGGCAGAAGACAAAATTATAGAAGATTACTTAGTACAATAACAAATCACAAATATTCAAAGAATTAGATGATGGAACAGAAATTATCAGAAATAGAGTGGTCCAGCACGTTCTGAATTTCTATACATGCACAATGCAGCACAAACATTTGGAATGTGCTTGAGAGCAAATACCATGTTGGCCTCCTGTTATGTCATTGGGATCAGAACTGAGTCCAGGGGTAATGCTCAGTCATTTTGAGGAAAGTGGAATACACAGTTTCTGGCCCTTTTAGCCTAATACCAGCCATGGCTGGCATACTGTGTTGTACTTTCTTCATGTCAATTGATATATTAATGTCCCATAATTTATAGGCCATTTAAATTTATTTTAAATTTTAATTACATCCATTTCCGATTTCTAGCCTCTGCGTCCTTTTGCTTGTCAACCAATGTATTCAGTTTTGCCAACAACATTGATTGGCGATACTTTAAGTGGAGGTAGAATCATTGAATTATGAGTTAATAGATTAAGCAAGTCAGTAAAACTGCAACAAAAAAATTCAATGTAGGCAAATGAGACTGTTTTGGAGGCAAGAAAAGGATAGACATTACCTTTTAAATAGTGAAAGGCCAGAAGCACTGAAGATCCAAAAAGATCAGGGGCATAATCTATAATAATTGCTCAAATGGGATGTACAATGAAATCAAATTTAATGGCCCAATTATGCTCAGCTTTGGCTGATTAACACAATCCTGACTTCCACACCTGCGCACTGCAACACAGAAGCACTGACCACGTTTAAGATCCAATGCTTCCTTATCAAACCTCCTGGTATGGCCCAGGGGTAGTGTTCACTTGTGCTGAGCTGACGGGCTGGAATACATCACTTCTGGCCTGTCAGCCTCACATCAGCTGAAGTATCTACTGCAAACTGGATGGAAAAGTTAAGTTGCATGTTTTTGTCTTAATTTAATTAGGAGACACAAGAAGACTGCAGATGCTGGAATTTGGAGCGATAAGCAATCTGTTGGAGGAACTCAGTGGGTCGAGCAGCATCTGTGAGCAGAACAGTTGAAAAGGACTTTGACACCATCAAGCTGGTGGTAGAGTTAAGTTCCACCACAAGGGTCCTACTCACCACTTGTGGCATCCACACCAGGCCTCCAGCTCAATTGGACAGCAAGCCACAAAGGATTAATGTAGTCATAGGCAGCAAACCCAAGGCATGGAACACATTGAACACAATCTGGACCACCAATTTTGTGATCATTAAATATGGTCAAAATGTTAATGGAATGCTAATTAGAAATAAAAAAAACTGCAGATGCTGGAAATCAGAAACAAAGTCAAAAAATGCTGGAAATACTCAACAGGTTTGTCTAACCTGCTGAGTATTTCCAGCATGTGTCTTTTTTTTTAAAAAATGGAATGAGTTTTTGCATTTAGGAGGACTGGTAACAAGGAGATTAAGGTACAGCCATGCAAAAATGCTCTGGTATGCTGTGTGGGAGCTCTGGACACCACTTATTAAGAAGAAAATACTTGTCATAGAAGGCAGTGCAGAGTAATATACCGTAAAAGTGATAGCATATTCCAGAGTTATATTGTCTGGAATTTAGAAGATTAAGAGGTCATTTGATTGAAGATTTCAAAATAGTAAGACAAAATGATCAAGTGTGTGCAGATGAGGATGAGGATGAGGACTTTTTCCCCCAGTGCTTTGAAATTAGGAAGCACTTCTTAGAAAATATGATGGGTTTAAAACACTCTTCAATAGCAACTTATTCTGAGTCAATGGTTAATTCTAAATCCAAGATCAATCAACTCCACTTACCAAAAACATGAAAGGAGATGGGACAAAGACTGCTAAATGGAATTGGGTTACAGATCAGATACGAACTCACTGAATGCTGAAAAGCGCTGGAGGGGTTTAACATTCTGGTTCCATTCCCACACAATGAAAAAGACAGAAGGAAAAAGAGAGGGAGGGGAAAGATGGAGCCAGGAGCTGAGTTAAAGCTTTAAGGGTTGCCACGTGGAACCGAGTTCATACAAGACATTAGGATTACACACACCTTTCCCATTTCCACCATATTTGACAAGCTCCCTCAATTCTCATTAATGACCCCACCTTAGCTAGCAATTTGACCAAGGCTGCAGGAAGGATAACAACAGAGGAGCTCTGCTTTACTAACTGCCCAGAATTAAAATACAGGCTCTTTACAATATACTGAAATGATTTAATGTTCTAACCCTGATTTTCTATTCAATGCACAGATAAGCTCAAGGTTTATTTCTATTGAAGCAGCGTAGACCTGAATCCACATCATAAATGCCTCCAAATAATTGTGTTGGATATTTATTATTTATTCATTTGTTTTCTGAGATCTGGTCATCAATTAGCAAGGCCAGCATTTATTGTCCATTCTAATCTGCCTTTGTGAAAGTGGCAGTGACAGGTCTTCTTGAACTGCTGCAGTTCTTCTGGTGAATTTACTCCCACTCTGTTGCTTTGTAGGGAGTTCCAAGAATTACACAAAGCAACATAGAAGGACTGTTAATGTCTTTCTATATCAAGATAGCGTGACAACTGACAGATGGTGGTGTTTTAATGCTACCCTTGTTCTGCCTGGTGGTGGAAGGAGTGGGTTTGGAATGTGCACCTGGAGACCTGGGTGAATAACTGCAGTGCATTTTGTAGATGGTACCAATGTAGTTACTGCATCCCATTGGAGGAGGGAATGAAAGTTGAAGGCAGCAGATGAGATCTGAATCAAATATGCTGCTTCGCCCTGGATGGTATCAAACTTCTTGAGATTTATTTGAGTTGCAATCATTTAACCAAGTGAAGAATACATCATGCTCCTGACTCGTGCCTTGTAGATAATGGAAGGGCCCTGAGACGAATTTGTTGCTATGGGCGGCTGTGGAGGCAAAATCATTGGGTGTATTTAAGGCAGAGATTGATAGGTATCTGAGTAGCCAGGGCATCAAAGGTTATGGTGAGAAGGCAGGGGAGTGGGGCCAAATGGGAGAATGGATCAGCTTATGATAGAATGGCGGAGCAGACTCAATGGGCTGAATGGCCGATTTCTGCCCCTTTGTCTTATGGTTATGGCAGGAGGGAGGTCACTTGTTGCAGGATACTTAAACTCTGACCTGCACTGAAAGCCACTGTCATTGTGTGGCTGGTCTAGTTGAGTTTCTGGTCAATGGTGACCTCCAATACATTGGTGATGGAGGAACTCTGCTATAGTAATGCAATTACTATCAAGGATTGGTGGTTAGACTCTATAGTGCTGGTAACTGTAACCACCTTGCACTTTTGTGACATGTTACCTGACATTTATCTGCCAATAGCTAAATGCTATCTAGGTCATGGCGCATGCAAGCATGGGCTGCTTCATTTGCTCAACATCCATAGACACTTTCACCAGGGTGCTGCCAGCTCAGTGAAATGACCCCAGATAGAAGATTTCAGCTCTATAACTCTGGAGAAGAGAGATGCACGTGCTTGAACTTGAGGTGAAATGGAATGGATTGCAGGCAATCGCATTTTCTCCCCAGACATAACACACCTTTGCACTGCACAGTTGGCTGGCGTGGTATGTTATAAATCGGTGTACAGCTTCTGAGAGACAGAGCTGGACAACTTCTTGACTTACAAAGACACATCAAAAGCAAAACACTAGAGTGAGGGTATGAAGATCTGCAGCTGACTCAAAACCTTTGACTAGCAACCATCTGATCAAACCTTCAAGGGCAATGGCAGTTGCAGTTGTTTACTCTTTCAATTCATTAGTAAGTTTGCAGCAGACATGAAAATTTCCTCCCTGGTTTGAATAGGCTGGATAACATTACATATTCTGCAATTGTTGGTAGAGCATGTTCTTTCTTTTCCAGCCACTACAATTTCATCATTTTAAAATGAAAATTAAAAGTGCACTTCCAATCTATTTGGGAAACAAGTATTCAAAGTTCCCCTTTCACTACCTTGTAACTCATCCAAACAAGAAATGACAGAAGGAAGGCAATGGTTTCTCTCAGCCTCAAGTGTGACTATTGTTTCTGGTTTAAGGATTTGAATAAATTGCACCAAGGATTAGAAACTTCCAATTTTGACTAGAGAAACATACTTTTCCAATATCTCAGAAATGTTAAATCATACATCCCTTGTTTGGCATTACTTCCTCAACCAATAACGCACTGTCCAAAATACTCCAGTTGGATTAGGATTTGCTTTAATTAGAAGTATTGGGTTTATTTTGGGTTCACATGCCCACTCCCAGAGTACTTAAAAGATTTATGTTTCCATGATCTTGGTCTAGTTGGTTGTCAAACCTCTCATTGTCAAGGTCCCATTGTAAAATGGATAGTGATGAAGTAAAATGACAGGACAACAAACAATAGGATGCAAGTTGGTCCCAGTGATTTTGAACAAAACATATCCTTTTAAAAAAGGTACAATAACACTCAACTACTCCATAAATGTCACTGACAGGGATTTGTGAGACTAATAATCCCAAGCGCATTGGAATAAGGTGAAAAGAATTTGACATAAACTGGGATCATTTGGGGAGACTTCACATCACCACATTCCTGTGTGTGACAGGATAGGATTATGGAAAGTAGAAATAATTTCCAATACATTATCACTTCCCAGCAACAAAAACTGTATTCTTTGGTTCATTGATAAAACATTGTTGGAACAAGACATCAATGAATTTTATTGCTTTAAAATGAGACATTTTTTCATAGCCGTATTCTCAACAAATCTCACTATCCATCACTAACAACCATGTGCCCAACAGTTTAAAGTTTCCCTTTGAACAGCAACAAAATTGGAAAAAGTCTCAAATCTGAAAGCAAAGCACTGTGGTATTTAAGTATTGAGCAGTAAACTAATACCCTGCTTGTAACCAGACTTAACCTCATACAACATACTGGCGGGAAGGTTTGCTAAGGCTACTGGGGAGAGTTTAAACTAGAATTGTTGGGGGGTGGGATCCATACTGGAGAGACTGGGGAAGAGGTGTTTGGCTCTCAAACAGAGGAAGCTAGGAGTAAGTACCATAGGCAGGTGATAGAGAAGGGACGTGTTCAGACAGGCTTGAGATGTGTCTATTTTAATGCAAGGAGTGTTGTGAACAGGGCAGATGAGCTTAGATCGATACTTGGAGCTATGATGTGGTGGCCATTACGGAGACTTGGATGGCTCCAGGGCTGGAATGGTTGATTCAAGTGCCGGGTTTTAGATGTTTCAGGAAGGACAGGGAGGGAGGCAAGAGAGGTGGGGGAGTGGTACTGTTGATCAGAGATAGTGTCACGGCTGCAGAAAAAGTGGATGTTGTGGAGGGATTGTCTACGGAGTCTCTGTGGGTGGAGGTGAGGAACAGGAAGGGGTCGATAATAGCGCTGGGTGTTTTTTTTTTAAAATAGGCCGCCCAATAGTGACAGGGTTATTGAGGAGCAGATAGGGAAGCAGATCCTAGAAAGGTGTGAGAATAACAGAGTTGTTGTGATGGGGGATTTTACTTTCCCAAACATCGACTGGCATCTCCAGACAGTGAGGGGTTCAGATGGGGTGGAGTTTGTTAGGTGTGTTCAGGAAGGGTTCTTGACACAGTATGTAGATAGACCTACAAGAGGAGAGGCTGTGCTTGATTTGATATTGGGTAATGAACCTGGTCAGGTGTCAGATCTCTCAGTGGGTGAACATTTTGGTGATAGTGATCATAATTCTATCTCCTTTACGTTAGCACTGGAGAGGGATAGGAACAGACAGGCTAGAAAGGTGTTTACTTGGAGTAAAGGGAATTATGAGGCTCTCAGGCAGGAAATTGGAAGATTAAATTGGGAACAGATGTTCTCTGGGAAAAGTACGGAAGATATGTGGCAAATATTCAGGGGATATTTGTGTGGAGCTCTGCATAGACATGTTCCGATGACACAGGGGAGTCATGACAGGATACAGGAACCATGGTGTACGAAGGCTATAATAAATCTAGTCAAAAGGAAAAGAAAAGCTTACAAAAGGTACAGAGTGCTAGGTAATGTTAGAGATCTGGAGGAGTACAAGGTTAAAAGGAAGGAACTTAAGAAAGAGATTAGGAGAGCCAGAAGGAGACATGAGAAGGCCTTGGCAGGCAGGATTAAGGAAAACCCCAAGGCGTTCTACAAGTATGTGAAGAGTAACAGGATGAAATGCGAAAGGATAGGGCCTATCAAGTGCAGCAGTGGGAAAGTGTGTATGGATCCAGAAGAAATAGCGGAGGTACTTAATGAATACTTTAGGTCAGTATTCACCACGAAAAAGATCTGGGGGATTGTAGTGGGGACTTGCAGCGGCCTGAAAAGCTTGAGCATGTAGATATAAGAAAAGAGCTGGTGCTGAAACTTTTGGAAAGCATCAAGTTAGATAAGTCGCTGGGACCAGATGAGATGTACCCCAGGTTGCTGTGGGAGGCGAGGGAGGAGATTGCAGAGCCTCTGACAATGATCTTTGTGTCGTCCATGGAGACGGGAGAGGTTCCGGAAGATTGGAGGGTTGTGGATGTTGTTCCCTTATTCAAGAAGGGGAGTAGGGATAGCCCAGGAAATTATAGACTGGTGAGTCTTACCTCAGTGGTTGGTAAGCTGATAGAGAAGATCCCAAGAGGCAAGATTTATGAATATTTGGAGAGGTATAATATGATTAGGAATAGTCAGCATGGCTTTGTTAAGGGCAGGTCCTGCCTTATGAGCCTGATTGAATTTTTTGAGGATGTGACTAAGCACATCGATGAAGAGAGAGCAGTAGATGTAGTGTATATGGATTTCAGCAAGGCGTTTGATAAGGTACCCCATGCAAAGCTTATGGAGAAGGTGAGGAGACATGGGATCCAAGGGGACATTGCAGTGTGGATCCAGAACTGGCTGGCCCACTGAAGGCAAAGAGTGGTTGTTGAAGGGTGAGTGGAGGTCGGTGACCAGTGGTGTACCTCAGGGATCTGTACTGGGACCCTTACTATTTGAGATTTTTATAAACGACCTGGATGAGGAAATGGAGGGGTGGGTTAGTAAGTTTGCAGATGACACAAAGGTTGGGGGTGTTGTGGATAGTTTGGAGGGTTGTCAGAGGTTACAGAGGGACACAGGTAGGATACAGAGTTGGGCTGAGAAGTGGCAGATGTAGTTCCACCCAGATAAGTGTGAAGTGGTTCACTTTGGTAGGTCAAATATGTTGGCAGAATATAGTATTAATGGTAGGACTCTTGGTAGTGTGGAGGATCAGAAGGATCTTGGGGTTCGAGTCCATAGGATGCTCAAAGCAGCTGTGCAGGTTGACTCTGTGGTTAAGGCGGCATATGGTGTATTGTCCTTCATAAATAGGGGAATTGAATTTAGGAGCCAGGAGGTATTGTTGCAGCTGTATAGGTCCCTGGTCAGACCCCACTTGGAGTATTGTGCTCAGTTCTGGTCGCCTCACTACAGGAAAGATGTGGAAGCCATAGAGAGGGTGCAGAGGAGATTTACAAGGATGCTGCCTGGAATGCAGAGCATGCCTTATGAAAGCAGGTTGAGGGAACTCGGCCTTTTCTCCTTGGAGAGACGGAGGATGAGGGGGGGACCTGACTGAGGTGTATAAGATGATGAGAGGTATTGATAAGGTAGATAGTCAGAGGCTTTTCCCGCAGGGCTGAACTGGTGGCCACAAGAGGACATAGGTTTAAGGTGCTGGGGAGTAGATATAGAGGAGATGTCAGGGGTAAGTTTTTTTTTACTCAGAGTGGTGAGTGCGTGGAATGGGCTGCCGGAAACGGTGGTGGAGGCTGATACGATAGGGTCTTTCAACAGACTGTTAGATAGGTACATGGAGCTGAGTAAAATAGAGGGCTATGGGTAAGCCTAGTAATTTCTAGGGCAGGGACATGTTCAGCACAGCTTTGTGGGCCGAAGGGCCTAAATTGTGCTGTAATTGTTCTATGTTCTTCAAGTGGAATATCTATTCTAAAACTGGTGTCTCCCCCTCCCCTATCTACATTTACCACAGCTGCAGTGAATTATTGCCAATTGTACAAAAGCCTGATACAGATATTTAACAAAGACAAGAGACTCACTGTGGTGATACAGCGCCAGCGATCGGGGTTCGATTCCCGTCGCTGTCAGTAAGGAGTTTGTACGTTCTCCCGTGTCTGCGTGGGTTTCTGCCGGGTGCTCCGGTTTTCCTCCCACATTCTAAAGATGTACAGGTAGGTTAATTTGGGGTTTAAAATGGGCGGCGCGGACTCGTTGGGCCAGAAGGGCCTGTTACCACGCTGTAAATAAAATTTAAATTTAATATGCCTTTACTTATGATTGAGAGATTAGAGCGTACTTAATATGATAACTGACACCATGATACTCAGGCCTTTTCTCTCAAGTCCTCTATGCTACAAGCTGTACCCTGTATCTTCATGACCATCTTGAGAGGGGTCAGTCTGCTGATGAGACAACTTTTTCTTATTGACCCAGTCTCTCTCAGCAGTTCACTTGGAGATTGACCAAGTCACCTTTCTGCATTGACCTTGCGGCTGAGAGATTTTATTTTACATATAAAACCTGCTAACCATTACCAGTTGAAATCAGTGTTTCTTCCCCCGCACCCCACCACCCCCACCCTGATCTTTTTTACACCCAACCATCCTGAACAAAGAGGACTTAAATTCTTTCCCCCTCCTATCTGGTGTTCATATCCAAAGTGTAAATTACAAAAACTGGCTCAGTCACAATTGTGAATTGCATTCCAGATGTCAAACAATTTCAGAAGTTACAATCAGGTTGTATTTTAGATGGGAAAATACAAGCTTCAAGATCTTGCTGGATCCTTGATCTTTTA
Source organism: Pristis pectinata (assembly GCF_009764475.1). Lineage (NCBI taxonomy): Eukaryota > Metazoa > Chordata > Chondrichthyes > Rhinopristiformes > Pristidae > Pristis > Pristis pectinata. The sequence goes on along the minus strand of NC_067408.1, from coordinate 14,708,451 downwards.
TTAAAATGAGATTGTATTAATGACATGAAGTGCCATATAAAAACAAACTAGGCCTACACACCTAGTGAAGTTTTAAATTTTAGTAGCTTTGATGCTTGGATAACTGATGCCATCATTTTGTTTTTTGTTTTAAACGTAACTTCTGATTATTGGCATCTTTTAAGACTGAGTGCAAATTCTGGACGATTGTTGCTCAATTTATTGTGAATGTTATACATATGCAGATAATTAGAAAAGAGTCTGGGGTAAAAAGAGGGTAGCCAGACAAGACGACATGGGTAAATTTAGCAAATGCAGGCCTCTTGCTGACTTTTCTCACAGCCTGTGGACTTGCAAAGCTCTTGATTCTTTGATGATGTGAATATTAAATGTATTGATCTCAGGTATGTGAGCCACAAAATGTCCTTACTGTACAGCCACTGCCACTTTGTCACTTCTATCTTGTCCACTAATTCAACATATGATTACATTAGAAACTAATCAACCTTCATATCTTCCTGCAGATATGGCTATGTAATTTTAATATACAAGCGAGGGTTGGAGAGCAAGCAAATGCTATGACTTGTTTTTGGTGCAAATGTAAAAATTATAAAAATTCAGCATCTCTATGCCTCAATAAGACAGGTGCTATTGGCTTTGGCACACTTGACATGGCTGAAGTTACTGACCAAGATGACTGCAGAAATTCAAACCACTAGAAATTTCTAAGCAATTGAACATCTAGGGTATGCAATTAGAATCTCCCTTACTGGAAATGGTAAATGCCCAACATTCCTACGGCACAAATCACTTGCCATGTACCAGCCCATGTCTGAATGTTGTCTAGGTCCTGCTGCATGCAGGCATAGACTGCTTTATTTGTTGAGGTCGGTCCATAATAAAGCAGCTGTAGATGGCTGGACCTAGGACACTTATCCAAGGAACTCCTGTAGTGATATCTTGGAGTTGGGATAATTGGCCTCTGCATAACAAGAGGATAGTAATGGTAGTCAATGTATGGTGCCACTAACTGGAATGTTTTCTCCTTGATGTTCCTTGACTTCAATTTTAAACAGGGTTTTTTGAAGCCACACCCAATGCCTTCAAAGTCAGGGCACTCACTCTCATATGGAATTGAGCTTTGTGGTCCATGTTAAAACCAAAGCTGCGTCAAGGTCTGGAATGAACACTGGTGAATAAATTACTGGTGAGTAAGTGCCACCTGTGAGCATTCTCCTTGATGGCTTCCAACACTGTTGATAATTGAGTACATTGACTGGGTGATAGTCATATTAGACTCACCCTGCTTTTGTTTTTGAATAGCTGGACAGCTTTCCCCATTGCAGGGCAGATGCCAGTATTGTAACTGTACATGCACAATTTGGATAGTTCTGGAGCACAGGTCTTCAGTACCACAACCGGGATGTTGTTCTGTCTCAGTCTTTTCTGTATCTCATGCTCTCATCCATTTTTTGATATCACGTGCAGTAAATTGAATAGGCTGACATCGACTTCTGTGATTGTGGGGATCTCAAGAGGAAGCCAGGATGGATCTCTATTTGGCATGTCTGGCTGAACATGACTGTGAATGCTTGAGTCTTTTCTTTAGCACTCACATGCTGGGTCTTACCATCCTTGAGGATGGGTATGTTCTCAGAATGGCTTATCCTTTCCTCTTTTTAAAAGACAGCACAACATTAGTGATCTAATCCTCTTACACCAATCCTGTATCCAGAGCAAACTCAAACAATCTCCTCCCTTGTTTTGTTTTTAACAGGTTTGGAACTCATTTCTACCCATTTTCAGAGATGTTAAATCCCTTAACACTTCATTTTGCCATCTTTACCTCACCAGTTTCAGTATCATCCACTTTAACCCACATCAGTATTATCACTTTTTTTTGAAAAGGTCTCAAAATATTCAAAAACCTTTTCCACAGCCTTTGCATTCACATGGAGCCTATCTTTTGTATTCCTAATAGACCGTGTCTTTGGTTACCCTCTTGTTCTTTGTGCTGAAACCTTTGTTTTTAATCTTGATTTTAATCCATACCTCAGTTTTCAAACTTTCCTTCTGATTTCACTGCGAAGTTTTCTGTGCTCTAAGTTTTCCAATGCATTAAATTTGTGTCTGACATAAGCTTTCCTTCTTTGTCTTATTCCATTGTGCTCTGTCATCTTGATGAATTTAGATCTGGCAGTGCTGTTCTTTTGTGGAAATATGTTATCCTGAACCCTTAAATGTCCTACTCCAAGACATTGGTCTTGAAGTAGCCCTTTCTTGGCAATTTTACTAAATCACCTCAATCGGTTAAGAACCTTTATGCTTTTACTCATCCTTTCCCATAGTTATGCTAAATCAAACTGAATTATGATCACTCCCACAAATACACCCTTCCACTTGCTTAGTTTTCTTCCCAAAAACTAAATCTAGCATCAGATCACATGTTTTTTGTTCATAATCTTTCCAAAGGAATTGTGTGAAGTTCCTAAAGTTGCAGTTATTGAAAATAATAGTCAGCCTTACCTGCATGGGGATGGGTGGGGATTATGTATAACAGAGAATGAACAACATCCTCTTTCTGCCCAATAAGTTTCATCAAACAATAATTACATCACCAATAGCTTGTTCTAGTCCAACCACATAGACGCTATGGCCAAGAAAGAACACCAGTGCATCTACTTCCTCAGAAGGCTAAGGAAATTCAGCATGTCCCTATTCACCTTCACTAATTTTTATAGATGAACCACTGAAACATCCTATATGGGTGCATCACATCCGTATGGCAACTGTTCTGCCCAAGACTGCAAGAAATTCAGAGTCGGGGACATAGTTCAGTCCATCATGAAAAGCAGCCTCCCCTCCATGGACTCTGTCTGCACTTCTCGCTGCCTCAGTAAAGCAGCCAGCATAATCAAAGACCCCTCCCATCCCAGACATTCTTTATTCTCCCCCCTTTCCATCGGGCAGAAGATACAAAAGCTTGAAAACATGCACTACCAGGCTCAAGGACAGCTTCTATCCTGCTATTATAAGACTACTGAATGGACCTCTTGTACGTTAAAGAGGAACTCGTCCTCAATCTACCTCGAAATGGTCCTTGCACCTTATTGCCTACTTGCACTCCACTCTGTAACAGTAATACTATTCTATATTGTTATTGCTTTTCCCTTGTACTACCTCAAAGTACTTACATTTTGAAATGATCTGGACGGATGGCTTGCAAAACTAAGTTTTTACTGTTTCTCGGTACATGTGACAATACTAAACCAAAATGAAACCAAATTAACAAAATGGTTTTACTGAGGGATTAATATTGGCAGGTCAGTGCGTCAATTATTTCACAGTAAATTGACCTTGTTTTTGTACAACATAGTTCATTTTTGTTCAAAAGTACTACCCAAGCTAGATGAGCAGAAATTCACCATTTATAAATAAGTAAACTAAACTGCCAGGAATTCTAGCCTTTCACTTCAGGAGTGGATATTGCAATAATAGACATAAGCAAGCTAGATATTACACACATAGAATAGATTTAATTGCAGGGGATACCAAAGATAACTTTAAAATACCTTTCCGAAACTAATCACACATCAGTTTTAAATATTTTGTCACTTTGGACTTTTGCAACAAATTAGCTTCAAAATATTGTTTTCTCCTGATGAGAGTGGCTACAATATCGTAAAAGAAGTTTAATAAAACAATCTACCACTGACAGCAAATGTGTTTGAAATATTCTGATTAAAATCACAATTGAAATGCCAAACTTTGACTAGTACTAGTTCTGCTCTCTGTCCAGATGTGAACATTTCTCACTGCCGATTTTCATGTGCTTCTATAACATAATAGAAGGCTAAAAGAATTAGCTTAGTTTTTGAAATCCATCCTCAACATCTCCAACACTACCACTACTAGGCTTAAAGTCTTCAATAAATTTCTACAGTTCACTCTAGTCTTTTTAAATTTCCCTCATCCGATAAAAACATTGATATCTTGCTTCTTTCCTTCAACCCCAGATAATGTAAAATAGTTACATAGCTCAAGTTAAGCTAACCATGAAGAATCACCAAGGCAATCCAGGAGGCTTAATCTGGTTTTAGTTCAACTATTTACTAATCATACCCTAGGTTCGTTAATCCTATGAGGAAATATCTTTTTGTCTCCAATGTATAACCATACTGACAAAACCAAACAACATAGACCTATTAAACTTTCCCTTCATCGATCCCCTAGCCCTGGCTGCCACATACCACTCATTTCCTACTCAATTGACCAGGCTTTTAAACAAAGCTCCCGTTGCACTGGTTGAGTCTACATCTCCCCATGTCAAGCTCACTGCACTTTGACTGTTCCAACTTTCCAACCATTTATGCAAAATATAATTTGCAGCATTTCTTGAAGGCAGCCTACCACAATGGAGCTTTGTGAAACAGATCTGGGCCAGGTGAGGCCAACACCTGCATGCATCTAAAAAGAGAATCCAGATCTGAAATAATTTGCAAAGACAAAATTGCTATATTCTGCACCAATTAGATATATAATCACAAGAACAAAGAAAGCATGGTAGTACAGTGGTTAAATCACTGGACAAGTTTCCAGAGAGCTGGGCTTCGAGAGTTCAAAGCCCTACAAAAGGGAAAAGAAACTTAAAGTGAATTAAATACTAACATTAGTAATCATAACCACCAAGTTGACAGTGTAATTATTTTAAAATTAAAGTCTGGTCCACCCATGTCCTACAAGGAAGAAAATCTGATGCCTTTACAAAGTCTGAGCTGAGATGCCAGATCCAATGTGGTTGACTCATACTACTATTTGAAAAACTACCACTAACTCTGACATTAATTAAAAATGGATAATAATTGCTTGTCTTGCCAAGGAACAAAATAAATACCTGTCAAGCATTTGAAGTGCTCTCACAACACATGGCAGGAAATTTTGAAGCAGCCTGGGAACTGACTAATTTCTGATCATTTTGCTGAAGGATTTTTTTTTGTTTATATTGCTTCAGCTAACTTTCAAAATGAAGCAGGAATAACACTGATATTGTTTATCCAGTTGGCTCTTTACTAATCACCAAAGAAAATCTAGTACAGTTTTAAACTGCAAAATATAGCTAACTGCAGTTAAACAGTACAACAGTGCCTTCTAGAGGGCCTTGCAACCAATGCAAGGTGACAGCTCTGCAGCAAAGCAAAATATGGCACAACTGGGTCAAGATTACAAAAAGGTGTTAGGACTCAAGAAAGCTTTCTACACACCCATTTTTCTTACTTCAGTCTTCAAGTTTCCCATCTTAACAACCTCATAATAACTTAGATACTTGTTCTTAAATTTCAATAGTTATTTTTCTATCACAAGACAATATGTAGATAAAAATAATAGGCCAAGGATGAGAGGGCTCTAGAGTTTAAGTAGGAGTGAGAGAGTTCCAATTCAGGAGGTTTACTAACCGACTCAAAAGACAAAGATATGTATTTATAGGGCATTTTTCATAGCCCAAAGAAATCCATATGTGTTTTACAAATAACTGAAATGCTCTTAAATGCAGTGTCTGTTGTAATGTAGAAAATCACAGCTACAAACAACTGAATCAAATTTATTATCACTGACGTCAGAAATAGGCCCTTTGGCCCATTGAGTCCATGCCAACCATTATATTAACCCTACCCACGTTACATTAATTCTCCTCACATTCCCATCAAATGCCCCTCTCCCCCCTCCATTCCCATTATTCTACCACTTATTTTTGGGATGTGGAAGGAAACTGGAGCACTCAAGGAAAACCTGAGTGGTCACATGGAGAATGTGCAAACTCACAGACAGCACTGCAGTAAGGATCGAATCTAGGTCACTGGAACTGTGAGAAGGTGCTCTCCGAGCACCAAAATATTAATTATGGTTTTTATATAACTGTCAATATGGAAATTAACTCCTTAGAAATCTTTTCTATCCAAAGGAGGTGGGCAGAGCCTTACTTAAAAGACCTGCATTTCCAACAATGCAGACTCCCTCAATGCCACACTGGATGCTCTCAAGTACTCAAGCAGGACTTCAGCCCAAAACCTTATGACCCATGGGAGGGTGCAATCTGTGCTATAAGAGCAACAATATAAAAAAATCAGGCAAGGTCAGACCTACTTAACTGGACAGAGGCTTGGAGACCCAGAACCCATAGACATCATTTTGACCAAGTATCATTATACTGTTGTAGCAAATATGGAAACCCAATTGGTTTTAGACATAGAAGCTGCAAGAAATCTGAACAAAGTTTTAGAAAATGAGAAAAGGGAGGTGGACACAGGCAAAATTTCTCTCCTTCACAACCATCTCCTCATTTGGGGATCATCTAATCTGCACTGCTTCTGGACTTTGAATGCTTTCTTTTGTCTTAGTTCTCCATAAGGACCAGTGTAAAGATTAAAGTATTGAATAATATAACTCTCCATTCACTTTTCAATTGATAGCATGCCCATTTATTGAAGAACTATAGCTCACCACTTGATTACTTCAGCTTCATCCATAGTTATATTAAATTCCAAAAATTTGCAGTCTTTTTTTAAAAATCAAATTCCATATGCAAAATTTACTCCTATTCCTTCTGAAGGTCCTTCTGTCCAATTTGTACTGTCTTTCTGAACCAGTGCTGTTTATTACCTGCTAATTCTTTGCAAGGGAAAATAACAGGTTCATATAATACAAACGCATCCAAAACTGCCAAGCTGAATTTGTGCCTGCTTCAAGATTAAACAAAATTAACACTGCCCTGATGTTGTGTCACTATGCTCTTTTGCAATTTTCTTTAGCAGAAAAGAAACAAGAGTCTGGTGCATCAACTAAGAACCCAGAGTATTGTTGGAAGTGCGTAGCATGGACTGAAAACTGTCTGTCACAAAAAAAATAGAGAGTTAGAGTTAATGGGTCTTTTTCAGGCTGGAAGATTGTAACTACTCAAGTACCCCAGGGATCAGTTCTTGGCCCTCAATGGTTTACCATTTACATCAATGACTGAGAAGAAAACACAAGGTTTCCAAGTTTGCTGATAATATGCAATTTGGTGGCAGGGCATGTTGTGGTAAGGGTAATAGGCAAGTGAAAAATTAAAACCTGCAGATGATAGAAATCTAAACCAAAAACAGAAAATGCTGGAAGTACTCAGCAGGTCAGGCAGCATCTGTGGGAAGAAAAAGAGTCAATGTTTCAGGTCAGAGACCCTTTGTCAGAACATTGACTATTTCTCTTCCCACAGATGCAGCCTAACCTGCTGAGTACTTCAAACATTTTGTTTTTTTTGGTTTTAGATTTCCAGTATCTGCATGTTGTTTTAGACTGGCACAGTGTGAATTGGTTAAGAGATTAAAGTGGTTTCAGAAACAAAAGGAGACACAAGAGACCTCAGATGCTGGAATCTGGTCCTGATATAAGGTTTCAACCCTACACATCGACAATTCCTCTCCTCCCAGAGATGCTGCTTGACCCAGAGTTCCTCCAGCAGATTGTTTGTTGCTCTAGGAAACAAAGGGCCTTTTTCTAGGTGGTAGGTAATGAACAGTGTGGAACAAAAGGGATAAGTGCATATGAGCTCCAAGGAGGATACAAAGAGGCTTAGATGTGATTTTTACAAATTGGACAGATGCCATTTATGTCAAAGATCAGGAAAAATTTTTTCACCCAGAAGGTGGTGAACCTGTGGAATTCTCTACCAAGAAGGCAGCAAAGGTTGTCATTAAATATTTTCAGGAAGGTGGATAATCAGCCATGATCACATTACACGGGGAAGCAGCTGCAAAGGGCCAAATGGCCGACTCCTGCTCCAACTTTCTATGTTTCTAAACACCTTGTAAACCCTCCCCTTCAAAGAAATTTACTTACATGTCAGAATGACGAGAGCAGTTCGAATCGCCAGGTTGACCCACAACTTCCAGCGTTCAGAGACCCTGACTGCTGCAAGTGGGACAAGTATCTCTGCTGCAACAAAAAACTGGACGGCATAGGTTATGAAGATTCCGAAAGAATACAAAATCTTCACCGACTGGTACAACCTAGCACAAAAAGGTAAACAATTAAACTCTAGTGGAGTTTTCAATTTTCTCCTCCCCCCCCCCACTTCCCAATATAATTGTTACAATGAAGTAGGAACAATACCACTTAACTGGATGCAGTATTATTTGGCACAGGAAAGCATCCAGAAGACTTTTTCTGTGTTATTTTAAACATGAGGTAGTGAATTCCATCTCATCTTAATTCAAGCATTGCAATATTCATCTGTAAATATACTCCATATTTTATGTAATGATGCCTGGTATAGCATATGGCAAACCATCCTACTGCTGGTATGTTCTGGTCTGTTATGAAGAGGGTACCATGCACTTAAAACAATCCCTCCATATTTATTTAATTCAGCATCTTTTTTTAATTTTGGCCATTCAAGTTGAGGGAAGAACAACATAATGGACAGAACATCACAGCCATAAAGACAGCATGAATGGCAGAACTGTTTTTGTTCTCATCAATACAAACATAATATATATCATTGGTTTGCCAGTCAGTCTTGGTTGAGCAGCCCTTTATGCACAATATTGGGTTGAATGTCAGCTGCACAGGAATACTGAATGACTAGCGATACAGTTAATAGCTCAGCACGATTGTCAGTTGTATGGGATATAGCTCCCTCAGGTGGTTGCCAATGTAGGGTTGTGACAGAATTTTAACTTTCAGTACCAACTGTGTGCCATCACGGCTGTACATATATTGAATGTTGCATTCCAAAATACCAGTGTCAGTGAAAACTAACTAGCAAGTTTAACACCCTTGACACTTCCTAGTTCCTTTGTTTGTAGGATCAAATGAATACCATATTAGCTGACACTCATTTCTGCGAATTCTCCATCCACCCTTCTTACAAGGGGTGTTAAGATGAGCATCGAGCTACTTTCACCTCATTTTTGTTTAAATGGCCATTTTCTTTAATACTAGAATTTTAATGTGGAAAGATTACCCTCTGTCCATCTGTCAGGTGCCAGCACTTAAAATCTTAACTCTTCAAAATGTAACTGCATTAAACAGCACAAGGAGCAAATATCATATCATCTTGTTGCTTTCACACAGGTCAGTTATTTTAATTCATTGCACGTGCCCTTGAATTGAATTTTCCCACAAGGTCATTTCATTATGGGTCCATGTTACACGAAGCTCACTTTGGGAAAGACTGATTTCTTCTATCCAGGTCATTATGACAATCTGGTAGTTTCATGACCACTATTGGTGATTATTTAGATGTGATAATTCAAGCAAAACTAAATTCTCTGGCTATGATGGTACAATTTAAATCTGTCTCACTATTTATAGTTCAGGTGTCTAACATTACTGATATAGGAAACGGTCAGACAATGGTTACATTTTAAATTACATTTTATAGATCTTGATTAACCAGGTGGCAACAATACAAAGATGGGCAGAAAATTTCAGTCTGCCACATCTCTAGACAAAAATATCACCTTCAAGGCCACGTCTCTTTGGAATAGGCAAGAAGCTTTAAGAATAAATCTTGAATGATGCAATTTAAACATAATTCAATAACTTATGGAATATGCAATTTGTTATTTTGCAATGTCTGTATGTCCTTGTTCAACTGCCCAATGCCACATCACCAATAAACAAGATTTCATATCAATCCATGCGACACTAATGAGTCATGATCATATTGAATGGTGGGGCAGGCTCGAAAGACCTGACAGCCTAAGAGCATTTAAGTGAAAAAAAACCTTAGATGAAAAAACTTTAAATTCCAGACTGTTACAGGTTTACTCAGATCTACAATAGCCTTTTCAAAAGAAAGGCATCTATTTCAAAACTAACAAGAAATTTTAGATAACTGACTTCACATGCAAATACCTGTTCAAAAAAAAAAACAATCCAGAAGTCTTAGTTTGAAAATTGCCCAGAAGTCCCATTTTGGATAGGAAAAAAATACACCAATCTGGTTGTTAAAATCTGTCCATAAAATGTTCCAACAAAGGGAAGCCATCAAAATACTGAACAAAAATACAATGCATCTTCTAGACTAAAAACAGGAGATCAAAATAATTAGTCATCAAGCCCAAGACTGGCAATGCTAATGATCACCTACCAGCAGGGTGGCAAATTGAGTGTTACGCTTCCTTTAATTTCATCTCCAAAGCAAGTGTATCCCAAAATTCCTATGCTTACATACAACAATGTCACAAATGACATAGCTGAATACAGAATTGCTGGAAATTTATGTGGTCTCTGCATCTGGTTTTCAAGTGGAAGTACCTTAAATAATGAATGAAAATACATCTTAGACAAGTTCAGTATACAGTCACTACCAGTGCTGCAAAAGTTCTTAATTGGGGTGGGGACAGAATAGTCGTAAATGTTGACGAATCATTGATGGTGGAAAATCTTAAATACACCCTGCAGCTGGTTTGTCAATTACCACATTGTTGCCGAGATTTCGTAATGTACACATTGTGTTTTCCACATTACAATAGTAGCCACACTTTTTGAAGTCCCTCCCTGGCCTTTAAGTACATTATATCTGGTGCATCAGGTCAGCCCAATTTACGCTACTTTAGTTAGACATGCTTAAGCCAAGACAAAAAAGTTTGATAGTAGTGTTTATCAAATGGATACAAAACTCTAAATTTAGGAAAGGTTGTGCAAAGTGTACCAAACCAATGACTACTGAAGCAGTTGCTCAGGCTACAGTTTTGTTAACTGCAGGGTTAACTATAGAAATAGGATATGTAATTTCAATCAATCATATATTGAAGAGACTAGCAATACCACCATTGACATAATTATCTTTCACTCACCACACCAATGCCTTCAAATGCAAATATAGCTGTCCCAAAAAACATTGCAAAAGATTTCCAATCACCCACTTTTGTCAGATCTGTCGTATGAGAAATATTCTGCAATAATTAAGAATGATGCATTAGATTTAATGCTTATAATTTTCACAACATTCATAAATTCATACTCAAGATTAAATTCAGGAAAGAGGATCGTCATGCAAGGAAGGACAGTTAGATGCTGATGGATGTAGTATTAAAACAAATAGCATTAGTTTCTATGAACATACAAGTAGGAAGAAGGTGATTAAGGTAAATATGGGGCCTCTAGAGGAGGAGGCTGGTGAATTAATAACAGTAAAGAAATGGCAGATATGTTGAATACCATGGAAGACTTTGCTAAGATATCAGACTGGCTAATTTCAAACAACATGGTAGAACTTACAAACATCCAAATTACAAGGGATGAGGTATTGGAAAAAACTCAGGAAGGGCTAAAGGCAGACAAGTAGCCAGGACCCAATGGATTGCATGCTAGGGTGTGAAAGGAAGTGGCTGCAAAGATAATAGACCAATTAGTTCAAATTTTTCATAAAATCGCCAAACTCCACAAGGGTATCAGAAGATTGGAAAACAGCCAACATGACTCCCTCGTTCAAAAAAAAGACAGAAGGCAGGGAACTACAGGTCAGTTAGTTTAACAGCCATTTTTGGCAAGATGCTAGAGTCAATGATCAAAGGAAATATCTAATCATTTAGAAAGGCTGAATATAATTAAACCTAGTCAACATGCTTTTATGGAAGGTAAATTAAGTTTGACAAATATACTCCAATCCTTTGAGGATATAACAGGGAGAGTTGATTGAGGGCTACCTGAAGATGCAGTGTATCTAGATTTCAAAAGGCATTTAACAAGGTGCCATGTAAGAGGGTGGTCCATATATTAAAAGCCCATGGTATCAGAGGAAGTGTGTTAGAATGGATTGAAAGGTGGCTGTCTCATAAAAAAGAGTTGGAATAAATCTTTTCAGATTGGAAGGAGATAACTAGTGGAGTATTGCAGGAATCAGTTCTTGCCCTACAACGGTTTAGTTTTTACATTAAGGATTTGGAGGAAGGACAGTTTGGAAGGTGTCCAAATTTGCCCATGATATGAAAGTAGGTGGAAAAGCTTGTGTGATAAGGATAGTGATTTTGCAAAATGATTTAGGTAGATTGTGTGGGGAAAAGACTGACATATGTAGTTTAAGGTGGGGAAGTGAGGTCATGCACTCTGATAAATCAAAAGGCAGATTATCTAAATGGAGAGAGGCTGCAAGTGAATGTAGCACAGAGGGATCTGTGTTTTAGTGCATGAATCACAAAAAGCTAACAGGCAGTCCAACCAGTTAAAAAGGCAAATGCCATTTTGCCCTTTATTGCAAATAAGTTGGAGTTTAAAAATAGGGAGGTTTTGTTGCATTTGTACAGGGTGTTGGCAAGACCTTATTGTGAATATTAAATTTATTCAGATAAAAGGAGGGACCTGGAGCGATATGGGCCGAACGCAGGAAATTGGGACTAGCCAGGTGGACAATGTTGTCGACATGGAGTCGGTGGGCTGAAGGGCCTGTATCTGTGCTATCAACTGTCTATATGAGGCCTTGTATTTCTAGTTAAATCATATAGAAGGCCAAGATGGTTGCCCCATTTGGACCAATTTAAAATGAATCAAATTATGCAATTTCCTACAAGAATGTCCTATAGTTTACTTTGATTTACCAAGTTAACTGTTAAAGCATGTTTTGCTAGTTCTGTCCCAAGAGACAAAATGATACTGCAGCCAAGCATCTTTGCAACTTCTGCTTTCCCAAATAAAAACCCCACATGCACCTCAATATTTTATTGACATTAAATTTTCAAAACTTGACTTAACTCAGTTGAAGCAAATTGTACTTCTGAAAACATAATTATATAAGATAATGAACTCAGAAATACATTTGATCATGTATCAAAAAAAAATCTTTAAGCTACGAAACCCAACTATTCCAAACTTGCATCTTTGGCCAAAATTATCTATTTGGATTAGCACTTGATTCCAAAATGTAAAATAGTACAGTTGATACACAATGAAATATTTTTTTGGGCATGGCCACAATTTCAAGTGGCAAACAATGAAAACAAAGACACTGAGGTTTGTACAAATACGGTTAAACCAAGCAACAGTAGGATTAAAACACTAACATTTCATATTAAGTTTTACCAGAAGTTTGAGATTTTTACCACTTAGTTTTAAAAAGTGATTCCTAGACACTTGAACCATGGGGTTATTTTAAAACCACGACAAAAGTAAAATTAAGTCACGTGTAGGAAAATAAATTCAGACTACTCACAGCAAAGAGGTGGATATAAATCAAAATGAGGCTCACAAGCATAGCTAGGTTGGCTAGCATTGACAAAGGAGCCAGGTACTTCAGGTTTTGAATGAAGACCAACAGAATGATGAATGGCAGAAAGCTCAGCATGTATAGTCGGTTGTCCATACTTCCATATTCAATAGTGGAGATGTTTAGACTACAGTCATTGCTTGTAATATTTGCTGCATCCACCACCTAAAAGTAAAAAGTTAGACTTTAAAGTCAAACATTTAATGTACATTTGTTTTGCACTATTCTACAGTGGAGGAGACACTTCTCATGGTAATGAGAACCTCATGGCCAAGTAAGAGGACCACGCAGAAATCCAGTGCAAGGAGCTGTTTGTGAGGCAATCTATATCAATTTTGCTCTCAGGGACCTACTTTATATTTATGGAAGGGTCTACATTTTTTGTGTCTTGGAAATACCATTTGGTCCCCCTGCCATATTGATATAGATTGTGAATAGCTGGGGCCGGAGCACCAATCTCCACGTTATGTCACTAGTCATAGCCTCCCAGCCTGAGGACGATCTGTTGATTCCCACTCTGCTTTCACGTCAGTAAACGTATGCCCATCTCGGTGTTTTAACTTTTTGACTAACCTCCTGCGTGGGACTATCAAAGCCTTCCGAATATCCAAATACACCATAGCCATTGATTACATAGAACAGTAAGCACAGAAATAGGCCCTTCAGTGCAGTGTTGTGCCAAACTAATTAAGCTAATGAAGCCTAATTAAATGGAATCCCTTCTGCCTGCATATAATCATTATCCCTCCATTCTCTGCATACTCATGTGCCTATGTAAGGGCCTCTTAAAAACCTATCATATTTGACTCCACCACCACCCTCTCTCTATTCTACAGGTCACAGAGAGGACACAAGCATGGCACTAGGAATGACTTATGTTAAGAGACTGGGAAAGCTGGCATTGCTCTTTTCATAGCAGAGGAAGCTAAAAGACTTGATAAAACAAATTCATGATTTTGAAGACCCTTCACAGTAAACGATGAGAAACTGAGTTGCTTTACCAGGTCACCAATACTAGGGGCAATAATGCAGCAAGTTGTGATTTTCAATGCACTACCTCTTTTGCATCCTCTCCAAAGCCTAAACATCCTTCCTATAATGGGGCAACCAGAATTGAATGCAATACTTCAGATGCAGCCTAAGCAAAGTTTTATGAAGCTGCAATATAACCTAACTCTTGAACTCAATACCTCAACTAATAAAGGCAGGCATACCATATGCTATCCAAGCTGCTAAACAGCTTCTTGTGCAATGATAAACAAAGGCTTCACTGTAATATTTTAAGTAGTCCTTAAAGTAACACCTACCTGTTTAATGTTATCAGCAAGAAATACAAAGTAAACACAGCAAAACCCCAGCTGAGTTAGAATCAAGAAGAACTCCACGAACCACCTGCCAGACAATACAAGCAACTATTAACAGGAAGTGCTTTGGCTAATTGCACTTAAAACCAAAAGTATTAATGTAACTATGAGACTACCCACTCACCACTTCCCACCCCCTATCCCCACAAAAGGGGACTAGTAACTCAGCCCTTAACTGTTTGGTAGTTTGGGAGATGTATTACAAAATATGGGTCGTAAGTGCTCGCAATGGGGGAAGCAGGGAAAAATAGTAGTATCCAAGGAGTACGGGATTGGGTGAGAAACAAGGCAAGAACAAACATTTTTCAGCATCAAGTTAAAAAAAAAACTTGGGGCCTGGAACTTGCTGGGAAACATGCTTCACAGTTACAGGGATTCAAGTTCAATCCTGATTTAGGGTGTTGTCTGTGTGGAGTTTGCAATTACTTTAATGACCGTATGGGTTTCTGCTGGGTGCTCCGCTTCTTCTCACATCCCGAGGATATGTAGGTAAGTTAAATGGTTACTGCAAGTTACCTCAGTGTAGGTAAATGGCAAAAGAATTAGAGGTTTGATGGGCATGAGAGAGAGAACAGTTGCAGTGTGACAGAAGTGGGAAGGGACTGAAGATGGGACTAACAGGATTCCTCTGTTGGGAACTGGCATGAACATGGGCCAATTGGCTTCCTTCTGCTTAATAAGTACAGGACATTCTGATCAAGCTCTGTTGTCAGATTCCAGAGCTTAAAACTTGCTGAATTCTGCAGTACTTATGATGGGGAAATCTGTTTGCTAAGCATGGAAAAGCAAACTCAATCCATTATTGGAATGGGCAAAGTTAACTCTGAATACATATCTATATATATCTATAAACTACTTGAGATGCTTTTATAGTTTTAAGCTATTAAATAAGTCAACATTTAAGACAATCTCTTAAGAGTAATAATGTAAATCTTGGTTTTATTGAGTTAACAGATTTTGGAATGCTTTTGTACCCCTGATATTGTGGCCCATTTATGTGACTGTATTACTTGCATATTTAAAACAGGACCTCAGGAATCAAAGGCAGACCAATACTTTTACCCAATGTCAGCAGTAAACAGGAGTAGCTTGCTGCTGGCATCAAGTCTGGCCCAATAATCTTATTTGCATGCTACCACTTGTTTCACATTGCATTAACAAATGAGCTCCAATAATTTTCTCAATAGATTTAAATACCTTCCAAAATTTGAATACTTCCGGAGCCACAAGTTGGGGGATTCTTCCAAACTGCACATCACAACATTTCCATAATCCAGAAATGGCTTATGTAATCTATATACATTTAGAAACAATATTTAGAAAAACAGTATCCCAAATATACATTCCTAATACAATTTCAACAGAAGACCCTTTTGGAATTGGTTTAGTATTGTCCCATGTACTGAGGTACAGTGGACAAACTTGTCTTGCATACTGTTCAGATCAATTCAATACAGTGCATTGAGATAGTACAAGGGAAAGCAATAACAGAATACAGAATAAAGTGTAGCAGCTACAGAAAGTGCAGTGCAGGTAGACAATAAGGTGCAAGGTCAGAATGAGGTAGATTATGAGGTCAAGAGTCCATCTTATCATATTAGGGAATGGTTCAGTTGTCTTATAACAGTGGGATAGAAGCTCTCCTTGAACCTGGTGGTACGTGCTTTCAGGCTTTTGTATCATCTACCCAATGGGAGAGGGGAGAAGAAAGAATGTTCGGTGTGGGTAGGGTCTGATTTTGCTGGCTGCTTTACCGAGGCAATGAGAAGTATAGTCATAGGTCATGGAGGGGAGGCTGGCTTCCATTAACACAACCAAGAAAATAGCACCTCCAATAACTATGCTTTTCACATTGGCAAACTGCAAGCAATACACATCAACAAAATAAAATGAGAATTCATGCAACTTTACTGGAACAGTGTTTTAAAAATTTAGATAAATGCCTCAAAAGAACAAAACCATTCCAAACAATTGTTCAGGTAGCAATTAAAAAAGCATTAGCAGCACATCTTGGTTAGTACAAGAGACCACCCTCAAAATGAACTTCAAGTTGTGTGTAGTTTTTCCTGAAGGTTACACTCAAAAACAAATGACTTTTAGTACAAGCTTTTGACAACTCAAATTAATGATTGGGAAAGTTAGTATTCAGTTGAGCTGAAATACATCCCATTGAATCATAGCAAGTTAAAGCCAAAGACTTGATATCAGGTTTGAGAGCTGTATGGATTTACCTCCTTATTTCAATGCTATTTTCACTTAAGAATTAAACAACTAATCCCATATCACCCAGCATGATACAGTTTTAGATACTAACATTTCTTCAAACCTGTACAACACTGCATAATGTGTTGAAGAACATCCAAACCCTTATGTGTAATCACAATAGATGTTAGAAGTACTAACTCGGGGGGGGGGGGGGGGGGGGGGGTTGTGGGGGGGAGCAGCTGGGGCTGGGAAATGAGAAACAATAAAGGCTGCAATGTCCTTGCAATTCAGAAGCAGACAGATTTGGTTTATGGTCTAACATTTCTTGTTCTTTCTATCCAATTTTGGAGGCATCAGCTTATCTCTAGTGACCAGTCAGCTAACTTTCAGTGACTGCAGAGATACTGATCCTAATCCTGTACATAAAAACCATGTGTTGAACCAGTACTAAATTCTAATGTCCCCTCAAGTTCCACAAGTCCTGCAATTTCAGAGCTGCTGACCATAATATATCACAGCAGTATTTTGAATATTTGGCACCAAACAGTCTATTAGAAAGTCAATGAGTTGGCTGAAGAAATTTCTATGTGACCACCAAATCATACCTACTAGAAAGAAAGATTTTAATTGTTGAAGATTAACTTCACCTCTATTGTCTTCAGGCAATTAATAATTACAGCTTTTAAGTCCAATTTTCATTCTTTAGATAGTTAAGCAATCCAAGCAATAATAGCTGCAAACATTCAGGTTATTAAGAGGGCAGTGACACTCAATACAATTGAGATGTATACAATTTTGAGATGCAGGGTAAATGGCAAACCATTTCCTCTAAATAAGGAGCAGAGGTATGAAGCTCGCCCTCGGAATAAATAGGTGCTCATTTAGCACCAAGATGAGAAAAATTATGCAGAGGGGTGCAAATCTTTAGAATTCTCCATGTCGAGCCTTGCTGACACCCGGGGTACATTCAAGGCAGAGATCTGCAGATACCGAGGGAATCAATGAGCAAAGTGGATGAGCAACAATCGAGACAGGGGACTGAGTAGTTACAAAGCTACCCAAGAAACACTCTCTCAGCTCTGCATCAACAGTCAGATTGTGACCAATGTGATATTTATATCGACACCTTCCAGCTCAATCTACATAGCCCTTGCTTTCTTACAATTTAAAATATCAGATTCGGATATAATTAATGACTCAATCTACAGCTCTCCAGGGTACAGAATTCCAAAGATTGACAACCTCCAAAGAAATTCTTCCCCATCTAAAGAGATTCGAGAGAAACATTTGCATAACAATTACTTTGTCAAACCCTTTCAGAATATTATTTCAATGAGATCACCTCGCATCTTCTAACCTCAGGATCACCGGCCTAATCTGCTCTATCTTTCTACACAGAACACCACTTTACCAAGATTGTATCAAATATTCAGTTTAAAGTAAATCCATCACTAATTGAGGCAAGCAAAACTGCAAGGAGTTTTCCAAAATTTGGTACACTCCCAATGCAGATGCAACAGGGTTTCCTTACTCCAGTGTTCCATCCCTCACGTGACAAAGGCCAAGGTTTCACTTGCCTCATTAGTTACCTGCCATACCTGAAAGCTATTTCTGGAATCAGACTCTCTGAATACCAACATTTAAGTCCCCTGCCATTTAAACTTTATTTATATTTTCTCAAAACAGATAACACTTCACTATACAATTCATCTATCATTTTACCCACTAAACCTATCTATATCACTTGGAAGATCAAATCCTTATTTTCCCCACCTATCTTTGGACACATTACATTCAGTTTCTTCAAAGTCCTCATCTAGAGAGACTGTTGATAGCCAAGGCCACAGCACTGATTCCTGTGGCACTCCAGTTACAGGTGTTCAACCTGAAGATGGCCCATTTATCCCTGATATTTGCTGTCTACTTTAATTACCCTCACCTCATGAGCCTCTATTAGGAATGGTAAATTTCTACATACACTTTCAGAAATCCAAATACACAGACATGCTTCCCTGTTTCAACCTGCCATTCAAATTGTCAAAGAACTCCCGTCTTAATTTTTTTTTAAAAAAAAGAATTCCCTTTGATAAAGCTCTGCTGACTCTGCCTGATCACATCTTTCTAGGTGCTGATTAAGTCACCCTGTTTCTAAAATTCTTCAGTCCTTAGGCCTACCACTATTCCCTGCAAGTTGACTGTTCTTTCCTTTCAATGCAACATCCTTAACCATGCACAGATCAATTTTTTCCCTCGGATCCATTACATTTCATTAAGAATTAAGTATTTCTTTACATCTCTCACAGCTCATCTACCATCATATCTTTAAATATCCCCATCTCCTTTAACTCATTCATCACACTTTTGTAATTGTCTTTACATTTAAGACAGCTGCTTTGGACTTGTTACTGAATCAAAAGTGAAAATCTCCACGATTTCCCCAGAGAATTCTTTACTGTGACATTACCGATTAATTCCTTAACAAATGAACACATCTAAAATAGCCTGTTTCCCAATTAGGGCCATAATGTAATGTTCTGGGAAATTTAAATGTATTCCATGGACTCATCCTCAAGTCTGCCTTGGACAATTTGATTTTCCCTAATAACAAAGATTTGATAATAAAGAGGCTAATAAAGATCAAGGTCAATTTTGTTACAACCCTTTATTTCTTAATTGACAATGTCCAGAGCAGCTAATTTGAAGACATCCCTAATATATTTGCTGAAGCTATCCTCCATCCATGCCAATTGCCCTCAATATACTACTCTTACTGATGCTTTCTGCTCATTATTTTCAACCCCATGCAAACCAATTCTACTTCCTGATCAAAAGCCAAAATGGTTTCCAACAATCCTTATACTATTCTTTCAAAGTGAAATTTTTGACTCCATCTACCCCATTTATTCTGCCCACTTACAGAAACATAATCTAACCTCTTTCTCTCATAGGGATTATCAATGGCAAATTATTCATTGAATGCAGCATAGTGGCACAGCCTCAAATCCAGAGCTTGCTGTCTGTATATGTGTTCTCACATGGGCTACCTCCAGGTGCTCCAATTACCTCCCACATGTCAAAGGTGTGCTGGCTGGCAGGTTAATTGGCCATGGTACATCATCCCTGCTGTGGATGGCTGGTAGGGGAGAGTCAGGTGGGTGGGAATTGATGTGAGAGGGGGAAAAAGAACAGGATTATTGCAGCATTGGAGGAGACAGTTGCTTAGTGTTCAATCTGGAACTGGTGGACCAAATGACTGGTTCCATGTTGTGTGATTCCATGACTTCAATATTTGAATGGGCTTACGAAAGATCACCACTAATCAGAAACTTAGTTGGACCATCATTTAGTCATTCACAAGGGCAAATCGGAGGCTGGACATTCCACACTAGGCGACTTATAGGACAGACATTGAACAGTACAGCACAGGAACAGGCCCTTTGGCCCACGAAGTTGTACTGAACTAATTAAGCTAATGATGCCTAATTAAACTAATCCTTTCTGCCTGCACATGGTCCATATCCCTCCATTCTCTGCATATTCATGTGCCTGAGTGCCTCTATCATATCTGCCTCCACCACCAGCCCTGGCAGCACATTCCAGGCATCCACCACACAAAAAAACTTGCCTGCACATCTCCTTCAAACTTTCCTCCCTCACCTTAAATGCATGCCCTCTAGTATTAAACATTTCAACCTGGAGAAAAAGATACCGGCTGGCTATCCTCTCTCTGCTTCTCAAAATTTTACAAACTTGCCTCTCAACTCCAAAACCTTTTCAGTACTTACAAGGTATAAGCCAGAAATGTGAACAGATATTCTGCATCTCTCTGGATGAATGCAGCATCTTGAAGCAGCTCAATATTATGAGCACAAAGCAACTGCTGGATCGGTACCATCCACCATTCTAATCCCAATGCTCCACTGTAATGTGACCACAGTATTCTCCACAAGATGCACTACAGTAACTTGTCAATACTTCGAATAGAGCTCCCAAATTCATGACCTCTACCAATCAGAAGGGCAAGGGCAGCACCACCCACAGGTTCTCCTGCACAATGCTCACTTGGAAATATAATTGGACCATCTCTGTTGACTGTAGCCAGAAGTTTCCTTTTGGGACTGCTGGCATTCAGCCACATCTACCAGCCTTGTACCACTATTCCCCATCGTTGGATTCCAGCAGCGTAGCAGTTTTGCTGGGATATTCCTAGCACAGGTCAGGGAAAACCTGACCATCAGATCTCATGCCAGGACAAATGTGACACAGAACGGAAGATGTAATACATTTCAATGGTATTCCTAGCCTGTGGAATGGGAAGGTAGATTTATTTTCCATTATTCTTCTTTTCTGTTTAAATTTTTAAAATCAGTAAAACACAATTATTAAAGGATATGCTTTTTGAATTTCAAGCATTTAAAGAACCAAAATCCCTCAACAGCTTTGATGCAAAGCTCTGCTTCAGCGATAGTTCTGAGCGAAGCGACAGCTCTGCATTCACTTTGCCTTCTACCAAGACTGGTCAGGTTTGGAGGAGGCTCAGGGCCTGACAGTACTCCACCAGAGGCCCACTCACTGCAGAGACCCTGCCACACTTTACTGGGCACCTCCAGGATACAGAGGCCCACCAAGATTCCGTCAGGTAAATGCATCTAAATGGAGGTCTTTGTCAGCAACCCCTGTACCAGTCGATGATAATGAAGGAACGTCGTGAGGCAAAAAAAAATGTAGAACTCCTAAAAATGGGGTGAACAAATAGGAAATAAACATCAGTCTTGCCCGTGACACCCACATCCGATGAAAGAAAAACAGGTATTGGGCAATTATCTCCACAAGAGAGTCTGAGTGGGCAGGGTGAGGAGCAGGGGAAGTCCAAGGTCTACCATTCAGCTACAAGATGTAATGGTTACTTGGAGATCAGAGGCTAAGCACCGAGCAAGTGACTCACCTCACTTCAATCTACAAGACAGATGCGTCCCACACCATTAAAATTATGAACTCATTTATAATAATTAGCTCAAAATCATTTTAGTGTTGCATTTAAAATGAGAGTTCTTTTATAGATCTCCAAATCAAAAGCATTACAGATCAGAAACATGCCCATTGCAGGAGAACATTAATATAACCACAACTTACTTAGCACATAGATGGTGACTGGATTTGACCAGCATTTGCATACAGTGCACAGCCACCACTCCCATGACAATCATGCTGATTGGACCAAGCTGTGGACCAACAGAAAAGGGAATTAAAACAAATTACACACCAGCCTCATATCTGCTGACAAGTGCTATGAGATTTAGAATATCATTAGGTACATATCTCCTCAAACCTTCAAGCAAACAACTTGTGTTGAAGTACAAAAGGAGCAACATGATTGAAGAAAAGGCTTAAAGGAGAGGCACAGTTAATCACTCAATGCTACTCAGTGCCTGTTCTAAATTGAATCAAGAAGTGGGTCAATCTCATATCTCTAGTTCCTGTCACTTGCTTTTTTGTGGCCAACTCACTTTCTGTGGCAGCCCATTTGTCAGTATTCTACAAAGTAATAAGTAACCATGAAAATGAAATTTGCACTTTTCAGTTACATTGCATGACCATAATCATTTGCCGTAGCACTAAGAGCTAACAGATCTAGACAACAGGCTTGGACTGACATGGAGGTGACAGTACCAAAACATCAATAAATGACCATTCCTTGTAAGCTTTTAATAAGACCGTTCCATCCTTTACAACTCAAGTGAGTTTGTTACGGATCTTCATTCATTTGGATGGATGCAATTGCAAAAATATGAAGCAATAATACAAAAACCAAAACAGCAGATTGTTAAAGTACCAATTGTAGATAACAAGGAGAGTTGTCAAAGGCTACAGAGTTGGGCAGAGCATGTTTCAATGAGATCACCAACCATTTTTCTAGATTCAACAGCATAGACCCAGTCTCTTTAATCTCTCCTCATTGGGAGCAGCTGCTATTGGGCAAGTCCACATCTGACAAATGGGAGTTGGTTGAAGGCCAACTGGTCAGGATCCAGGGCCAACACGTTCCCAAGAGGGAGACGAACAAGGATGACAAGGTTCGGGAACCTAGGACGATGAGAAATATTGTAAATTTAGTCAAGGAAAAGGAAGCCGAAATCAGACAGGACCTTTGAAGGATATAAAGGAAGCAGGAGAGAACTTGAACAGGAAATCAGGAGGACTAAAAGGGGCCATGAAATGTCCTTAGTGAGAAAGTTTAAGGAGAATCCCAAGGCATTTTATACATACATTGAAAATAAGAGGGTAACTAGGGAGAGGGTAGGACCACTCAAGGACAAAGGCAAGAATTTATGCCTTGAGCCAGAGGAAGTAGGCAAGGTATTAAACGAGTACTTTGCATCAGTATTCACCAACAAGGACACGGAGGAAAGCGAGATCAGGAAGGGGTATGTTGATATCAAGGAGGCAGTGTTGGGTTTCTTGAAGAGTGTTAAGGCGCACAAGTCCACAGGGACGGATGGGATCTATCCCGTTAATGAGAGAGGCAAGAGAGAAGATTGCTGGGGCCTTGACAGAGATCTTTAACCACAGGCAAAGTCCCAGAGCACTGGAGAAGAACTAATATAGTTCTTCTGCTTAAGAAGGGCAGGAGACACAAACCAGGAAATTATAGGCTGGTGACCCTTACATCAGTGATAGTGAAATTATTTGGGAAAATTCTTAGGGACAGGATATATTCACATCTGGAAAAGCATGGACTTGTTAGAGATAGTCAGCATGGCTTTGTACGGGGTAGGTCACGTCTCATAACTTGATTGAGTTATTTGAGGAGGTGTCGAAGATGATTGATGAGGGTAGGGCAGTGGATGTTGTATACATGGACATTAGTAAAGCTGTCAACAAGGTCCCTCATGGTAGGCTGATTCAGAAGATTAAGGCACATGGGATCCATGGAGACTTGATAGATTGGATTCAAAACTGGCTTGGCCATGGAAAACAGAGGGTAGTGTTATTCTAACTGTGACTAGTGGTGTTCTGCAAGGATAAGTGCTGGGATCTCTCGTTTGTGATAAAATGTAGGTAGGCTGATTAGCAAGTTTGCACACAACACAAAAATTGGCAGAGTTGTGGATAGTAAGAAAAGTTGTCAAGGGATTCAGCAAGATATAGGCTAGTTGGAAATGTGTGCAACGTAATGGTGGATGGAACTTAATCCAGACAAGTGCGAGGTGTCGTACTTTGGAAGGTCGAATGCAAGGACACAGTAAATGGCAGGGCCCTTAGGAGCATGGAATCTCAGAGTGCAAGTCCATAAACTCCCTGAAAGTGGCTGCACAAGTAGATAGGAAAAGTAAAGGCAGCACAAAGCATGTGTGCCTTCATCATTTGGGGTGTTGAGTATAAACATTGGGAAATCAAGTTGCAGTTGTATAAAACTTTAAGGCCACATTTGGAGCATTGTGTACAATTCTGGTCACTGCATTACAGGAATGATGTGGAGGATTTGAGGAGAGTGCAGAAGGGGGTTCACCAGAATGTTGACTAGATTGGAGAGCATGAACTACAAGGAATGGTTACACAGACTTGTATTGTATTCTGTGCTGTATGACTCTGATAGAGCCAGAATCATACAGCACAGAAACAGGCCCTTCAGCCCAACTGGTCCATGCTGACCATGAATCCCATTTGCCAGTGTTTGGCCCAAATCCCTCTGAACCTTTCCAATTCATGTACCTGTCCAAGTTCCTTTTAAATGTTGTTAATGTACCTTTCTCAACCACTTCCTCTGGCAGCTCATTCCATATATAGACCACCCTCTGGGTGAAAAAGTTGCCCTTCAGATTCCTATTAAATCTCTCCCCTCTCACCCTAAACCCATGTCCTGTTGTTCTTGATTCCCCAACCCTGGGAAGAAGACTGGGCAATTCATCCCATCTATGCCCCTCATGATTTTATACACTTCTAAGATCACCCCTCATTCTCTTACACTCCAATGAATAAAGTCCCAACCTGTTCAACCTCTTCATAACTCAGTCCCTCAAGTCCTGGAAACATCCTTGTAAATCTCTTCTGCACTCACTCTTTCCAGCTTAATGCCATCTTTCCTATAGCAGGGTGAGCAAAACTGAATATTGCAAATGCAGCCTCACCAATACCTTGATAGGAGGATATAAAATTATGAGAGGCATAGACAAGGTGGATAGTCAGAGCCTACCTCCTCCCCCATGATGGAAACGGCAAATACTAGAACGCATAGCTTTAAAAGACGAGAGGGGGAAACTTTAAAGGAGATTTACCAAATGAGGTGTTTTTTTTTTTTACAAACACTAAGTAGCAAGTGCCTGGAATGCACTGCCAGGGAAAGTAGCAGAAGCAGGCATGGTAGTATAGCGGTTAGCATAACGCTTTACAGTGCCAGCGACCCAGGTTCAATTCCTGCCACTGTATATAAAGAGTTTGTACGTTCTCCCCTCGACTGCACGGGTTTCCTCCAGGTGCTCCAGTTTCCTCCCACATTCCAAAGACGTACGGGTTGGGAAGATGTGGGCATGCTATGTTGGCACCGGAAGCATGGCAACACTTGTGGGCTGCCCCAGAACACACTACTCAAAAAGAGGTATTTCACTGTGTGTTTCGATGTACATGTGACTAATAAAGATATCTTATCTTAGATATGAGAGCAACATTTCAGAGGCATTAGATAGACACATGAACAAGGGAATTGATGGATATAGACCACATGCAGGCAGACTGGCACCATGGTCAGCACAGACATCCTGGGCCTGGTCCTGTACTGTTCCATGTTCTAATCCACCATCTAGGAATAAATCCTGTGATTTTTCACTGCAATTGTTGACATATCCTTCCTCGAGGTCAGACCCATATACAATATTTCAGATGCCATTTCACATGGGGTCGATATAAAAAGGAGCAAGATACATCGACTTTTCTCTCAAATCTGCTTGCAATGTCTGTTTGCCTTTCTACTTACTTGCTGAATTAGAAATATCAACTAACTCATGCGTACAAGGACCCTTAGGTCAACACCTTTCAAATTTCTTTCCATGTAAAAGTGCCCTACCTTACTATTTTGACTGGATGATCATACATTTTAACATATTATATTCCATCTATAATGTCCTTGCCACTCAAAGTTACTGATAGTCCTCGCTGCATCTTTCTTACAGCCACCTAGTTTTGCACCATCAATAAACATGATCCCCATTCCCAAATCATTAATGTAGATTGTAAACAACTGGGATGTAATGATCCCTGTGTCACAGCTTCCCAATCTGGGAAAGACATGTTTATTCCCACTGTTTTTCCATCCATCAACCAACCCTCCATCTGTGGTGGCATTCCTAATACCATGCACTCTAATTTTGTTTGAGAAGGTGCCACATGAGCTTAAGGCCTTCAAGGTTTAAACTAGGTTGTCTAGCTTTACCTATTCTGCTAGCTACAATCTCAAACAAATATTTATCAAACATGCTTTCCCTTCCGTAAGTCTATGTTGACTCTGCCCAGTCCTACTATTATTCTCCCTATTACCACTTCCATATAATAGATCCCATCATTTTCCTAGTCAAAAAGAGTGATGAGAAGTAGAATATGCAATTGGAAGTGGTTGAGGCTAATTCAAAAGCTAGGTAAACACGAGGGAGAAAGAACACAATAGACCAGCTGAACCAAGTGCTCTCTGTACTGGGGATTTGATGCAAAACATCCAGGACAGTAATAGGCCCAACTGACAAAGTCTGTCACTCATCTGCTCCAAAACAAAAGCTGCAACATGCAATTTCTTTAAAATGCACAGATGCAAATCAAACTTATAGATAACAACTCTTGGCAATGGGACTTCTACGATCAAAAAGACAACTACACAAACTTACCACTGCTACTACATTCTCTTTGTATATATCATTAACAGGTCAAACTGCCTTATCTAGTCCGAAAAGAGCAAGAACCACACTAGTTCAAAGCTCACAACCACTTCCAGGCCAACTTAAGCATGTAGAATTAATAAAACCAGCCAGGATTACTGGGCAAAGGCTTTAGGATGTGAGGCTGGTATGGAAGAATAGCATCATTTTGAAATATGTTGAATCAGGCAACAAACTGGCAGAATTAAGTTATGGAAATGAGCAAGGTGTGCTGTGTTCTTTACAAAGTTGGACTGCCACATTGAAAGCCTTAGATGAATGTTTCTGTCCTCAATGTGCTTTCACCTGGCATTCATCTCTCTTCAAAACCGTGGTGAACAAAAGACAGCTGGACCAGGATCAGACTGTCAATCAGAACAAGTGAGCCCTAAACAATTGAAGAATAAGGAAAAAACAACATTATTCACCCACACACACGCCCCCCCCCCCCCCCCACCCCACTCAAGTGAGGAGTGGTGAAATTGGAAGCTGGAGGTCAATGTGGCTTTAACAATTCTTAATTTAGATATTGGCCACAACACTCTCAACATTCAATAAAGTGAAACATTTTTCTCCTCCCACCAAATAAACAATACAAATACAATGGCAAAGAATTTCAACAATGGGTTAACTTCAGAAAGCCAAGTCACAAAAGGGAAATGAAGGAACCCAAGCAGAAATTTGTCCAGCTTATTTGCATACAAATTGATAAGTAATTGATTATAAGTAAATAACTGGTAATTGATTAAACAGTAGCCATTTTTAATGAACACCAGTGACTCATGTTTTGCAAGTGAAATAAATCATTGTAACGATCTCAGAAATTATTCAGATTCTATGTACTCTTTGTCTGCTTGCTGGTTCAGCTCTGTCATTTACATATTCAGGTGACTTCCTCCTTGCAGACCACCCATCGCTCATTGCTCAAATTAATTTCCTTTCTGCATTAAAAATGACAAACTTACTACAAGTAACAACTTCACATACATGCACAGTATGTATCGGGGAATTTCAGATCATAATGTGATTCTAAGATACAATTAACAATCCCAAAACATTTACACATCAGGATTATTGCATTTAATACCAAGAATGTACTGGGCATAAAATGAATTACAGAATGCCATTCAGGTAATACCACACAAAAAAAAAGTATCTCACCACAATACCCGCATTCTTCACAGCCAGAGGAAGGCCGAGGAGCCCTGTTCCTATGTTGCCTTTCAACAAGTGAATTAACGTCTCAGTGCACCTGAAAAGGTAAGAAAATGACTAAGCTGTTTCCATACAATTCACCTTACTCTGATCACAAAGCCCAGCCATAACTGAACCTTCAGAAACAAAGTGAATCCACAATTCAAAAGCAAAATTGCAGTTGCTTAGCTCTATGTAAATTTCTTCACAGGAGATCACACAATGTAAGAAAAGATTTCAAACTACACAAACTCATTTTGTTAATTGTTTCAAAATAAACCTCTGAAACATTCACACTCAGTTCTAATAGCCTCGTCAAAGCTTATTCTCATTCACATCCATCATCCCAATTTCTAATTAGCTAACCAGTCATCTGCAAGTCTAGTCCCAAAAACAATCTGCGAAATATTATTTTTCCCCCCAATCAAACCAAACAGATCACCCACAGACGAAAGAAAAGGAGTTCTCCTACCCAAAAATCGATTGACAAATAGAATGGAGATACAAGGCATAGGGGTTTGTTTCAAACATTTGTGACACTTACGTTGTGCCAGTTTTTTCATTTAGACGCTGGTAATTTCCCAGATTATGTTGTGATCCTGAAATGTCAGGTGAAGAATGCAAGCTGTCATTGTCTGGGCTGTTTTCCATTGAGCTATAATCATTGTAATCTTCATTTTTCAGCCTTTTGGTCGACATGGTGATAGCCTTTCGGTAACTGCTGAAAGCTAAAGATATTTGAATGTAACTATAGAATGTGTGGCTTTAAATTTATTATCGGAAAACACAGCACTTTGTTCCCCAACTGAGCAGTGTTTCAGTATTGCATTTTTTTCCTCAAGACAAAGGTGGCCAATTAGCTAATCAAGTGTATGCCAGGTCTCAGAGCAAACTCATCAGGCCCACTTCCCCCCCACCCCCATTTTCTTTTGAAGTGTAGGGGTGGGAAATACAAGTTCTGAGGGGATATGGGGATATAAATATGATGGTATTCATGCAACATTTCAGATTAACTGCAAAATGTATTTCCAAATCCTTGCCACCACAAAAGAAAATGCATGTTGAAAACTCCTAACCGTTTCTATATTATTTATAGCATTCATTTAAATGAGACACTGCATTGTCTCTCATTTCCAGGTTTTCTTCATTATTCGCGTAATTAGCCATTATTCCTCCAAACTCACCATGATGGTTTCTCACATCTTCCTGCATGAATATTTATGTCATGTATTGAAGCAGTGGAATTCAGGCCTAATATATTCATGTAAAATTAAAGTTTAACATCCTTCCAGTATTATCAGATTCCTATAATATTATTAGAAATGTAAACAATTCGCTAACTATGCCTTTTTAAAAAAAAATTGTTCTAGCATTATCGCTCCACGTCTGTATTCCACATTTCCACCAATGAAGTACCATGAGTATCTTATACATGCCATTTGTCTATACTTCTACCTTGAGGGGTCATGCACTTCAAGGTCCCCATTCCTCTACCTTTCAGTATCCTTTTTCTGTACAGCTGATCCAATTTGCTCTTCACAATCGATAACCTCATTTCGTCTCTGCACTTACTGGCAAATTTCAAAATATGCCATGTCATCATCAAAGCGATTTCAAAATTTAGTAGAAGTGAGAGGCACAAGGCAATCAATTAACCCACTAATCCTACCCTGTCCCCTGCCATTATCAATTTCCCAAATGGATCAATAAATTGCCTTTAAGTACATAAGCTTTCACTTAAGGTATCCCAAGGGGATTTTCAGATGTCTTCTTGAAGTCTAGATAAATAACACCCTCCAACATGGAGATAAGACACAGCAAATGCTGAAATCTGAAGCAAACTGCTAGAAGAACTCAGCAGGTCAGGTAGCATCTGTGGAGGAAAAGGGATGGTCGACATTTCAGAGGGAAGATAGCCAGTGCAGAAGTAAAAGGGAGGGGTGAGGCAAAGGCAGGTAGGCATTAAGTAGAAATGAATTAGCCAGATGGAGCCAGGAGGGGAAAGGGTAAAGATAAAGGCACCCCTCCCTGACATTTTCTCTACTACATGGACGACTGCATTGGCGCTGCTTACTGCAGAACTTGTCAATTTTATCACCTTCACCATCGACTTCCACCTTGCCCTTAAATTCACGTGGACTATTTCTGAGACTTTTCCTTTTCTGGATCTTCGTCTCCATCTCAGGAGATAAACTATCCACTGATATATTCTCTCAGTTTCTCCCCATCAACCACATCTCTTTGCAAGAGGAGCCTTTCCACTCTTGGAATTCCGAAATGCCATCCTTCAGGAAACATACAAGTACGAGAGGACATGGCTTTAGGGTGAAAGGGGAAAGGTTTAGGGGGAACATTAGAGGGAACTTCTTCACTCAAAGAGTGGTGAGAGTGTGGAATGGGCTGCCATCTGATGTGGTAAATGCGGGCTCGCTCTTAAGAGTAAATTGGATAGATACATGGACGAGAGGGGTCTGGAGGGGTAATGGGCTGGGGGCAGGTAAATGGGACTAGCCGAATAATGTTTCGGCACAGACTAGAAGGGCCGAATGGCCTGTTTTCTGTGCTGTAGTTGTTCTATGGTTCTATTCCCCTCTCCCGTAGTTGATGGAGCCCTCACTGGCAATTCCTGTGTGTCTGCTCTCACCACACCTCTCCCCAGACAGAACGGAGATAGAGTTCGCCTGATCCTCACCTTTCAGCCCACTGGCCTCTGCATCCAGCACATCATCTTTCGCCACTTCTGCCAGCTCCAACGGGATCCTGCCACCAACCATATTTTCCCCTCTCCCCCTTTCTACAAGGACCACTCTCAGATTCTCTGGTCTGCTCATCCCTTCCCACCCACCCCTCCTGCTCATCCCCAGCACTTTCACCTACAACCGTAGGAACTGCAACACCTGTGCATTTGCCTCCTTCCTCACCACTACCCTGTCAATAAACCTCTGCTTAGCCAGATTTAAAGTTGATTTCTATTTAACTTGCATAAAGTTGGATATTTCTTCAAATAATTTTTTTCTTACAGGTCCAAGTTTGATTCTTGGCCTATTGAAGTCCATTTGGAACAATTTTAAGATGGAAGAGAAACCATGCTATATTCATTTTAAACTCTTATTCAAAATATGGTCTCTTGCTATTAAGATCCCCCCCCCCCCCCCATATGGCATAAAAAATCTAGAGAAATGAAATTTAACAGCAAGAGATCACTTTCTAATACAGCTCTAAACTGAATTTACATGGTACCTCTTACAATAATCTTCCAGTTTGATATTGTTCCAAATAGACTTTAAATCAGCCAAGAATCAAAATGAGATTATGATTTAGAAGATCAGAAACAAGCAAAAAAAAGTAACAAATCAATAAACAAGTAGAGGTTATATCACGAGAATACAAAATTCACTGCTCACAGGAGCTCAAACAGCATTAGAACTTTTGGTAGGATTTTATGCAGCCTATTACTATTAACCAAACTACCATACGAGATATCTGGCACCTCTGAACATAGTTTGGTTAACAACTACATCTCTACAATAAAAACTATTGAAAAATGTTATCAAGGAGCATTAAGCAACTGACAAATTTTAGAACGGCAAATAGAATGCAAAAATTTGATAGTAAATAAAATGAAAAAAACTTTAGAACTACAGAATAAGCAAAAGAATAAGTTTACAAATTTGTAGACAGGTAGAAGTAATTTCAGTGGTCACAAGCCTTAGCATGCATTTGAAAGAATACTTACACTGGAGTAGCCAAGAATAAATTTTTCAAACCAGTTTGTCCACAGTACAGGAACTTTGCACTGTTCTATGTATTTGTAGAATGAACCAAACAGCGAGAGGTTACTTTAAATGAACCTTATGGAGGAATACTACATCTTTAAAAACAATATGAGAGTTGCTCTCCAACTGTATTCAGCCAGCTCCCCTGATCCTGTTCAAAATAGTTCCAGAGGATCCTAGTTCACCTGAGGGGGCATATAGAATTGTAGTTTAACATCACATTTGACAGAAAGCACCTTCAACAATGCAACACTCCAATATGGTGCAGCCGAGATTCATGCTCAAATGTCAGCAATGGGCTGTGAACCCACAACCTTCTGCCTCAGACAACTGACATTAACAGCGTCAGCAATTCTTCTGATCCTATATTCAAAACAAAAACTAAGACAAGAACTGTAACCACATGGATAGCTTTGTCTGTTCTCTTTGCTATATTTATACTGGTAATTCAATGGACAAATCTAGGAAGGTAAATAAGAGGGCAACTAGAGGCAAGTCCGAGATAAAAAGAAATCATACAATAACTGGAGACAAAACAAAAACTGCAAACTCAATCTGTGTTCTGTAAGCCCTCCTCAGGTACATTACCAATTGTGAAATTCAAGATTTGACAATTTGAAATCAAGAAAACATACATTAATAACTTAAAGTGTTCATTGTTTCTCCCCTAAATAACGTCTGCGTCTTGTAACATTGCATTTACATTAAGATAACCTTCACTGATATTGTACCAAATGATACTACAGCATTATCAAACATTGCTGTAGTATTATTTGGTACAATATCAGTGAAGGTTGGTCTTCTGAATGTAACACTTTAAAGCAAATATTAAAACAGGAGAACAATCTGTGGAGACTTTTCAGGATCGTTCAGAAGGAAGAGAGCAGGTTTTTAGGAGCAATTCCAGTGTTTGGACACTTCGTGGCTGAAGACACAGCCGTCAACATTGGAGCAAAGGAAATCAGGATGACAGCACGGATTTGAATAGGTTTAAACAGGAAGGAAATGGGAGGATGGAGACGAGGAAAGGATCTAAATTTTAGCCTGAGAACTGTGGAAAGTGAAACAACGCCAGGAGGGGAGGTCAGTGGGCAAGGAGATTGAGGAAGGGGATAAACAGCAAACCTATCAGAGCCCTTCAGCCAGACGGTGCTGTGCAGCCCCTCACCTGCAGGGAAGGGGGGGGGGGGGGGTGACCACAGTACTCACCTCTCTGCTCATTTCAGCCCCAACTCCGGCATCGCCCTCAGCAGAACCGGCTTCACCCCCGGCGAGGAGCCGGGAGGGTCACGTGCCGCGCATTGTCACGTGCCGGTCAGCTGACCGGAACTGGCGGTGAGGGAGGGAGGGAGGGGAGTGGGGGCCGTGTGTGGATGGTGGGGGTGGGATGGGCAAGGTGCAGGAGGGGCTCAGCGGGTCAGGCAACGTCTGTGGAGGGTCGGCGCCCTTCGCCAGGACTCGAGTCTTGGTTAAATGTGACTGGGGGAAAGGAGCATTGAGTTCCCCTGGCTCACAATGGAGCGTCTCTGCAGATCCACTCATTACTTTTACTGTAATCGTTCTACTCTTTTAAATTTAAATTCTATGTCAGTAAGTATTCCTAATAATGTTCTTTGACACTTTACTCTGTATTCTGTTATTGTTTTTACCCTGTTCTACCTCAATGCACTGTGTAATGAATTGATCTGTTGGAACACTATGCAAGGCAAATTTTTCACTGCGGTACAAGTGACAATAATAAACCAATACAATTCCCAGAAATGGATCAGTAATGACGTGATCGTGTTACTCCTGGAGGGATGTGCCCTGGAAGGGTTGGGCAGACACAGTGGCTCCAGCGTCAAAAAGACCGAGCAGGAAAGGTTTGACTGCCTCGGCACTGATGATCACCAGTTATTCTTCTTCCGGGATCGCTCCGGCTTCTGCGAGACAGATCTGCCGGGGGGGGGGGGGGGGGGGGGGGGATCTCATGGAAGCCTACCGGATATGGAAAGGCCTTGGTAGAGTGGGTGTGGGGAGGATGTTTCCATCAGTAGGAGAGTCTAGGATCCAAGGGCACAGCATCAGAATAAAGGTATGACCCTCTAAAACTGAGGTGAGGAGGAAGCAGAGGGTGGTGAATTTGGAATATGTTGCCGTGGAGGACTGTGGAGGCCAAGTAATTGAAAGGTTCTTGATTGGCAGGGGGGTTAAGGGTTACAGGGAGGTGGTGAGAGAATGGGTTGAAAAAAAATTAGCCACGATTGAATGGTGGAGCAGACTTGATGGGCAGAATGGCTTAATTCTGCCCCTCTACCTTATGGACATCAGAGGCAGGTAACTGGAGTAACAGCCCAAAGTTCTGGATTCACCACATTGAAGGTTCCAGTGCAACAATCTGCTGGAGGAACTCAGTTGCTCAAGCAGCATCTGTGGGGGAAAGGAATTGTTGAAAGGGTAGTGGACTCAGCCCAATAACTTACTGGCACATCTCTCCCCATCATTAAAAGTATCTACATGAGGTGCTGCCTCAAGAAGGCAACATCTGTCAAAGATCCCCACCATCTGGGCTATGCCATCTTCTCGCAGCTACCATTAGGCAGAAGGTACAGAAGTCTGATGTCCCACACCACCAGGTTTAGGAACAGCTATTTCCCTTCAACCACTGGGTTCTTGAACCAACCTCCACAACCCTAATCACTTCCTGAGTATAGCAACACTATGACCATTTTGCTCTACAATGGACTTCGTTTTGTTCTAATTGTGTTCTTTCTTGTATAATTTATGTTGTTTTTCTTGTGTATGCTGTGTATCTGATGCTATGTGCCTGTGATGCTGCTGCAAGTAAGCTCTACAATGCACCTGTGCAGACATGTACTTGTGCGTATGGCCATAAACTCGACTTTGACTTTCAACTTTGGTATTTTAAATGAGATCTGTATGGTCTAATTTATCTATGCAAAATATAAGTATTGAATGTTCATACCTGAGACTTTTGAATTTAGGTGAATTTGAAATCTTTCAGGCCAGAAATTTGATCTCTTATCACTAACAACAAATAGCTGCATTCTTCACATGGCATTTCTAGTATAACAAGATATTTCAGTGGAGGAGTATGTGAAAAAATCCTCTGATGTTCGGATGAAGGATGTTCAACCTGAAACGTTAACTGTTTCCATTCCACTTCCTGAACAGCTGAGTGTTTGCAGTATTATGTTTTTACTTCAGATTTCCGACATCTGCAGATTATTGACTTATATATAAAAAAAATTGATGCTTCAAACGTAAGAAGAAATTGGGAAAGATGGTTAAAAACATGGTTAAAGAAACATATTTAAAGGAATGGAAGAGAAGGAAAATGGAATATCAGAATCATATGATACAGCTTAAGGGTCAGTGAGCAGGGGTAAGCTTTTGTAAAACCGATTGGCTGGGCTGAATGGCCTACTTCTGTGTCTTGCCTCAATGCAATTTTAAATCATGTGATTGAATTTAAGAGCTTCATGAAACCAAAACAGCCTTCTTGCAACATGAAACCACAACAAAAGAACCAGTTGACCCTGGACGAGATCAAAGTCAGAGTTAAAAATAATGCACAGCCTGCAAAATGGAACTTTGGCAGTGTCTGAATTCTTAAAATTAACAGATTACTATAAACTGGAAGTAAGGCACGGTTCAAGAAGGTCAACAAAATACTATCAAGAGAAAGGACAGCGCTTGATTGGTGGCACTAAAAACATTTACTCCCTTCACCATCAACACACAGTGGATACAGTGACAGCTCCTTCCAAACTCACTGCCTTGAACACCAAAATGGTACCTGGGAACATCACCCTTGCAGGGTTCCCCTCAAGTTGCACAGCATTCTGATTTGGAAATATTTTGCTGTTTCTTCATCGTCACTGAGTCTAAATTAGAACATAGAACACTACAGCACAATACAGGCCCTTCGGTCCACAATGTTGTGTCAACATTTTGTTCTGCTCTAAGATCTATCTAACCCTTCCCTCCCACATAGCCCACTATTCTGGAACTCCTTGCTCAAAGACATTGTGGGAGGCCTGCAGGGCTTCAAGCTCACCACTACCTTCTTGGGGGCAATTGGGAATGGGCAATAACTGCTGGCTTTCCAAAGACATCCACGTCATAAATTAATAAATAAAATGTAAACGGTGTGGCAGAGGCACATAATACTGTAGTTTTAAAATGCATTAATAAACTGTGACCTCTGGAAACAACAAGCACAGAGAGAGGGATTTTTTAATGTTTTCACATGGTTTATAGAGATTAGAAC
This sequence comes from Pristis pectinata, assembly GCF_009764475.1. NCBI lineage: Eukaryota > Metazoa > Chordata > Chondrichthyes > Rhinopristiformes > Pristidae > Pristis > Pristis pectinata. Next base: position 14,672,515 of record NC_067408.1, on the reverse strand, counting down.
ATTCCGTAGTGCCAGGCTCACAGAGACTGGAATCTTTCCTGCATCACATGTACCCAGCACTCTGTGCCCATCTGCCCCGATCACAATATCTGCTGTCAGGGGCTTTACCAGTGGCCACACATAATAACAGGTTGGTGCTCACCTTAATAGATGGCTTCAAGAACTTAGTGGCTTTGTTGAACTTACTCAAAAGCAGAAAACTATAAATCAACAAATACACGTCACGTAGTCGTGCGCACACACGTTACATCTACACCCACTAACCAAGTGCATGACCAGTGATGTATGCACCGTGCCTCGTGAAGTGGCAGAGCATGTGGCCCAAAGCACAAAAGGAAATCATGGAGTCATGGAATTGTTTCAATACAGGAGGTGCAGGTAGATGGTGGCGAAGGCGGCTTTTGGCACGCTGGCCTTCATCAGGCAGGGCATTGAGTATAAAAGTTGGGAGGTCATGGTGCAGTTGTACACGATGCTGGTGAGGCCGTAATCGAAGTATTGCGTTCAGTTTTGGTCATCCTGCTATAGGAAAGATGTTATTAAACTGGAAAGAGTGCAGAAAGGATTTACAAGGATGTTGTCAGAACTTGGGAGACTGACTTATAAGGAGAGGTTGGACAAGTTAGGACTTGGGAGCACAGGAGACTGAGAGGTGATCTTATAGAGGTGGTATAGATAGGGTAAATGCACTTAAGTCTTTTTCCCAGCATTGGGGAATCAAGAACTAGAGGGCATAGGTTTAAGATGAGAAGGCAAAGATTAAATAGGGATTTGAGGGGCAGCTCTTTTACACAAAGGGTGGTACATATGCAGAATGAGCTGCCAGAGGAAGTGGTTAAAGTCAAAGTTGAGTTTATTGTCATATGCACAAGTACGTCAGACTAATGAGTGGCTGAAGAGTTGGTGCCGGGGGTGGGGGGGTGGGAAGTGGGCCAGGATTCAGATCTGTGGATCATTGGGATCTCTTCTGGGGTAGGTATGACCTGCAGGAAAGGAACGGGTTACATCTGAACAGGAGAGGGACCAATGTCCTTGCGGGCAGGTTTGCTAGAGCTGTTAGGGAGGCTTTAAACTAGGTTGGCAGGGGGATAGGAACCAGATTGTTAGATTAGAAGATGGATCAGTTGGCGTCGAAATAGATGTGATGTGTACAGAGAAGGTGAGGAAGGATAGGCAAGGGATAGGGTATAAATTCAATCAGTTAGATGGGTTGAAATGTGTTTACCTTAATGCGAGAAGTGTTAAGAATAAGGGGGATGAACTTAGAGCATGGATCAGTACATGGAATTACGATACTGTGGCCATTACAGCGACTTAGCTGTCGCAAGGGCAGAAGTGGCTGATTGAGGTTCTGGGGTTTAGATGTCTCAAAAGGGATAGGGAAGGGGGTAGAAGGGGTGGGGGGTGGCATTGCTCATCAGGGATAATATCACAGCTGTAGGAAGAATCGCAGGATCATAGAAGGATCGTCTATTGAGTCACCGTTGGTGGAAGTCAGAAACAGGAAGGGAGCAATCCCTCTATTGGGAGTATTCTGTAGGCCTCCAAATAGCCATTGGGACACTGAGTAGCAGATAAGTAGGCAGATTTTGGAAAGGTGCAAAAATAACAGGGCTGTTGTCATGGGTGACTTCAACTTCCCTAATACTGATTGGCACCTCCTTAGTGCAAAAGGTTCAGATGGGACAGAATTTGTTAGGTGTGTGCAGGAAGAATTCCTGACACAGTATGTAGGCAGGCCGACCAGAGGAGAGGCTATGCTGGATCTGGTATTGAGCATTGAACCTGGTCAGGTGAAAGACCTCTCAGTGGGCGAGCATTTTGGAGATAGTGACCACATCTCCATAACCTTTAGCATAGCCATGGATAAAGATAGCAGGCATTATGGGAAAATATTTAATTGAGGGAGGGCAAATTATGATGATATTAGGCAAGAACTCAGGAGCGTAAACTGGGAACAGATGTTCTTGGTAAATGCACTGCAGAAATGTGGAGGTTGTTGAGGGACCACTAACGTGGGGTTCTAGATAGGTTTGTCCCACAGACAGGGAAAGGATGGTAGGGTGAAGGAACCATGGTTAACAAGAGGTGGAAGCTTTAGTCAAGAGGAAGAAGGAAATATAAGGTTTAGGAAGCAAAGATCAGATAGGGCTCTTGAGAGTTATAAGATGGGCAGGAAGGAGCTTAAGAGGGGACTTAGGAAAGCTGGAAGGGGACATGAGAAGGCCTTGGCAAGTAGGGATAAGGAAAACCCTAAGGCATTCTCCACACGTGAGGAACAAGAGGATGACTAGGGAGTGGGTAGGACCGCTCAGGGATAAGGGGGGATAATATATCTGGAGGCGAAGGAGGTAGGGGAGGTCTTAAATGAATATTTTGCTTCAGTGTTCACTAGGGAGAGGGACTTAGATGAAAGTGAGGTTAGCGCCGAACAGGCAAGTGTGTTGGAGCATGTAGAGGTTAAGGAAGAAGCAGTGTTGGAGCTAATAAAAAGCATTCGGACAGATAAATCTCTGGGGACGGACAGGATATACCCAAGTTACTATGGGAAGAGATTGCTGGAGCATTAACAATGATCTTTGTGTCCTCCCTGGCCACAGGAGTGGTACCGGAGGATTGGAGGATAGCAAACGTTGTTCCATTGTTCAAGGAAGATAAAAGGGATAATCCCAGGAATTAAAGACCAGAGTTTTACATCAGTGGTGGGCAAACTGTTGGAGACAATTCATAGGGACAGGATTAATGAACATTTGGAGAAGCAAATTCTTATTAGGGATAGTCAGCATGGCTTTGTGAAGGAAAGGTGTCTCACGAGCCTAAGAGTTTTTTGAGGAAGTGGCAAGACAAATTGATGAAGGTAATGCAGTGGATGTGGTATATATGAATTTTAACAAGGCGTTTGACAAGGTTCCCCATGGTAGGGTCATTCAGAAAGACGTATGACATGCATAGAAAATTGGCTTTGTGGATTTGAAATTGGCTTGCCCACAGAAGGCAGAGGGTGGTTGCAGAAGGAGAGTATTTGACCTGGAGGTTGGTGATTAGTGGTGTTCTGCAGGGATCTGTTCTGGGACCCCTGCTCTTTGTGATTTATATAAATGATTTGGATGAGGATGTGGAAGGGTGGGTTAGTAAGTTTGCAGATGACATGAAGGTTGGTAGTGTTGTGGATAGTGTAGAAGGTTGTCAAGGGTTACAACGGGACATTGATAGGATGCAGAGCTGGGCTGAGAAGTGGCAGATGGAGTTCAACCTGGAAAAGTGCGAAGTGATACACTTTGGAAGATCTAATTTGAAGGCAGATTACAAGGTTAATGGCAGGATTCTTAGCAGTGTGGAGAAACAGAGAGCTTGGGGTCCAAGTACATAGATCCCTCAAAGTTGCTGCACAAGTGGATAGGGTGGTTAAGAAAGTGTATGGTGTGCTGGCCTTCATTAGTCGGGGAATGAGTTCAAGAGCTGAGAGGTAATATTGCAGCTCAAAAAGAATCTGATTAGACCACACTTGGAATATTGTGTTCAGTTCTGGTCACCACATTATAGGAAGGATGTGGAAGCTTTGGAGAGGGTGCAGAGGAGATTTACAAGGATATTACCTGGGTTGAGCGAGTTAGGGCTTTTTTCTTTGGAATGACAGAGGATGAGAGGAGACTTGATAGAGGTATATAAGATTATAAAAGGCATATACAGAGTGGACAGCCAGCATCTTTTCCCCCAAGGTGGCATTAGTCAATACCAGAGGTCACCTGTTTAAGGTGCATGATGGAAAGTTCAGGGGAGATGTCAGAGGTAGGGTTTTTTTTTAAAACACACACAAAGTGGTGGGTGCCTGGTAAGCACTGCTGGGGGGGGGGGGGGGGGGGTGGAAGCAGAGGTGGAGGGGGTTGATACGATAGGGTCATTTAAGAGACTATTAGATAGGCACATGGATGAAAGATAAGTAGAGGGTTATGGGAGGTGGAGTAGAGAGGGGGATAGATTAAACGGGGATAAGGTTTATATAAGTCAGCACAACATTGTGGGCCGAAGGGCCCATAATGGGCTGTACTGTTCTATGTTCTATGTACACATATGCACAGGTGCAATGAAAAACTTAGCATCATATGAGCAGCATTCACAAGAAAAAGACATATTAAACATAAATTATACACAATTTTTACAAGAAAAAGAACGTTTAAAAGGCAATTGGGTATGTACACGGATAGGAAAGGTTTAGAAGGTTCTGGGCCAAATGCTGGCAAATGGGACTAGCTTGGATGGGCAGCTTGGACCAGATGGGCTGAAGGGCCTGTTTCTGTGGTGTATGACTCTATGAAGCCATTTGACCTACCGAGTCAACCCTCTCTGCTTATAAACCAATCCCCTCATTCCCATTCCCCAATTCTTTCCCCATAACTCTGTAAATTATTCTCTTTTAAGTACTTATCCAATGTCCTTTGAAGGCATTGATTCTGTTTCCTTATGGACAGAGAATTCCAAATCCTAACAATGTTCTGAGTAAAAAAGTTTTCCCTGAAATCCACTTTGTATATTGCCTGGTCCTTGAACCATTCACTAATGGGAATAGATTCCATTTACCCTTGAGTATTTTGAGGAAGTGCTGTGTGGTTCTGTTGTGGTGAGTGATATTTGAGGCATTTTGCATTAAGCCAGGGGTCTCACCTGCTTTTGTAAGGTCAATTAACAAGGAGCCAGAGGACAATCAGCAGTGGAAATCTTGGATTCCCACTCCCCACAAAAAAAAATGCTGTTGAGGTTTGCTCAGTTGACAACATCAAATGTAGGATTTATAAATTTTTATTAAGAGGTACCAAACCAGTACAGATGAAGCTAGAATTCTGTCTAATTGAATAGCAGAACGGAGTCAGATTATTCAGTCAGATTGCTTCTCCTATTATGATACTCCCACAGCAAGATAAATCCCCTTTTTGGCACTGGAAGTCAGCAATATGGAACATAAAAGGCTTTCACTTCTCTTTGTAATGTTGTACATGAGAAATTGTAGCCACTGCCAAATTTTGACTTTTAAAAATACATTTCTGCAATCCCATTCAAAAATCTTATCTTAATTTTGATCTGTAATATATTGGATTTTTTTTTAAAAAGGTGTTCATTATCTCTGATCAATACCTAAAGATTACAAGTGGATGAATGCTAATTCTCTTGTTGACTGTTATCTCTGTTCACTATTTTAGCAGAGACATTAGCCTGAAAAGACAGATGGTAGTATTTCATATGCTCTGGCAATATTTTAACTAGTTTCACTTACAGCTCAAACACATTCAGAAGACTTGCTTTAGAATTTGCAGTCAAGTAAAAGGAAAATTGGATCCTAGACAAGACAATCTTTGCATGTGTTCTGAAGTGAACTGAGGAAAAGAAACTCAGTTTCCTCAAATCAATCTAACTAGAACCCTGAACCATGACTCACGATATTCTGACTGGACAGCAACTGTGTAGTCATGACCTTGAAGCAACAGTGACCACAAAGCTTTAGAGATATCTTAAAAGACCTTGTGGAAACATTATATACAGCAGACATGAATGAGCACCACATTTCACTTTGCAATTTGAATCATTTTAACTACTGTATTTATACCAATGGTACTTTTATTAAAGTAACTTTCATGAGTGTCTTTCAATCATATATGAGGTGACTGTGTAAGTAATGGCTCATTTTAAACAAAATGAGAAAAAATAAGTATTATGGCCCTGTTTTAGCTTGGATTAGCCTTTTTCAGCTCAGTCACATTACACAAGGGACTGTTGTTCTAGACCAAAGTCTACATGTTCCTGTTAGAGTGAAGGGCAAGGCTGGTAGGATTAGGGAACCCTGGACGACGACAGATATTGAGGGCCTGGCCAGTAAAAAGTATGGGTCAGAGACAGGCAGCTGGGATTAAGCAAATCCCTGGAGAAGTAAGGGGAAGCAGGACTGTACTCAAAGAAATCAGGAGGGCAGAAAGGGGCATGAGATATCTTTGGCAGAGAAGATTAAAGAAAATCCAGGGAGTTTATGTATATTGAGGGAAAAAGTAACTAGAGAGAGAATAGCACCCCTCAAAAACTCAAGGGGACACCTTTGTGTGGAGCCACAGGAAATGGGCAAGGTCCTTAATGAATATTTCTCTTCTGTTTTTACCATGTAGAAAGACATGAAGACTTCAGAACTAGGAAAAGTAAATGAGGTCTTGGGAATAGTTGTGCTGGGTATCTTAAAAGGTATGAAGGTGGACAAATCTCCTGGGCCTGACTAGGTATATCCAAGAACACTGTGGGTGTCTAGAGAACAAACTGTAGGAGCCCTGGCTGAGATATTTGCATATCGTTAGCCACGGGTGAGGCGCCGGTAGACTGGAGGGTAGCAAATATTGCGCCTTTATTTAAGAAGGGCTGCAAAGAAATACCTGGGAAATATAGACCAGTAAGTCTAACAACTGTGACGAGTAAGTTACTGAAGAGGATTCTGAAGGATAAGATATACATGCATCTGGAAAGACGAGGGTTGATTAGGGCTAGTCAGCAAGGTTTTGTGCGTGGGAAATCATGTCTTACGAATTTGATTGAGTTTTTTTGATGAAGTGACCAAGAAGGTTGATGAGGCCAGGACATTAGATGTAGTCAACATGGACTTCAGTTAGGCCTTTGATAAGGTTCCACATGGTAAGCTACTCTGGAAAGTTAGATCACAGAATCCAGGGAGAGCTGGCTAATTGGATTCACAATTGGCTTGATGGTAGAAAGCGGAGGGTGATGGTGGAAGGTTGTTTCTTGGACTGGAGGCCTGTGACTAGTAGTGTGCCGGGTCCATTGTTGTTTGTCATCTATATCAACGATTTGGATAAGGTGGTACAGGGCATGGTTGGTAAGTTTGTAGATGACACTAAAATAGGTGGTATAATGGAGAATGAAGGTGGTTATCAAAATTTACAGGGAGGTCTTGATCAGCTGAGTAAGTGGGCTGAGGAATGGCAAATGGAGTTTAAGTTGAATAAGTGTGAGGTGCTGCATTTTGGAAAGTCAAATCCAGGTAGGACTTTCACAGTGAACAACAGGGCCCTAGGGAGTGTTGTAAAACAGAGGGACCTTGGAGTACAAGAACATGCTTCACTGAAAGTGGAGTCACAGGTAGACAGGGTGGTGGTGAAGTCTTTTGGCACGCTGACCTTCATCAGTCAGGGCATCAAGTATAAAAGTTAGGTTATGGTGCAGTTGTATAGGATGCTGGTGAGGCCACACTTGAAGTATCGCATTCAGTTTTGGTCTCTCTGCTCTAGGAAGGAAAAAAGATTCACAAGGTAAGGAGTACAGAAAAAAGATTCACAAGGTAAGGAGTACAGAAAAAAGATTCACAAGGTAAGGAGTACAGAAAAAAGATTCACAAGGTAAGGAGTACAGAAAAAAGATTCACAAGGTAAGGAGTACAGAAAAAAGATTCACAAGGTAAGGAGTACAGAAAAAAGATTCACAAGGTAAGGAGTACAGAAAAAAGATTCACAAGGTAAGGAGTACAGAAAAAAGATTCACAAGGTAAGGAGTACAGAAAAAAGATTCACAAGGTAAGGAGTACAGAAAAAAGATTCACAAGGTAAGGAGTACAGAAAAAAGATTCACAAGGTAAGGAGTACAGAAAAAAGATTCACAAGGTAAGGAGTACAGAAAAAAGATTCACAAGGTAAGGAGTACAGAAAAAAGATTCACAAGGTAAGGAGTACAGAAAAAAGATTCACAAGGTAAGGAGTACAGAAAAAAGATTCACAAGGTAAGGAGTACAGAAAAAAGATTCACAAGGTAAGGAGTACAGAAAAAAGATTCACAAGGTAAGGAGTACAGAAAAAAGATTCACAAGGTAAGGAGTACAGAAAAAAGATTCACAAGGTAAGGAGTACAGAAAAAAGATTCACAAGGTAAGGAGTACAGAAAAAAGATTCACAAGGATGTTGCCAGGACTTGAGGGACTGAATTATAGGGAGAGGTTGGACAAGCTGGGACTTTATTCCTTGGAACATAGGAGACTGAGAGGTGATGTTATCAAGGTGTATAAGATCATGGGAGGCATAGATAGGGTGAATACACTGTCTTTTTCCCCCCAGGGTTGGGGAATCAAGAATTAGAGGCCATAGGTTTAAGGCAAGAGGAGAAAGATTTAATCAACTCTTGAGAGGCAACTTTGTTTTACACCCAGGATGGTATGTATATGGAACGAGCTGCCAGAGGAAGTGATTGAGACAGGTACAATAATAACTTTCAAAAGACAGTTGGACAGGTACGTGGATAAGAAAGGTTTAGAAGGTTATGGGCCAAATACTGTCAAATGTGACTAGCTTGGATGGGGCATCTTGGTTGGCATGGACTAGTTGGGCCCAAGGGCCTGTTTCCATGCTGTATAACTAGGACCAGAGAGAGCAGGGAACACATGTGCCCTTTGCTACAAAGCACAAATTGGATCAAGGGCTTTGCTGCCTTAAGTTCTGTTCTAAATTCCAATGGGGATTGGTCAGGAAGCACAATGGAAGTCACTACCAATGTCAGGATTGCAAGGAAGCATGTCCAGTGAGTTTTCAGGCTACCTTTCTTCTGCCCATTATGTCTCTCAATGGGCAATGTGGAAAACAGGCTGTCATAGTTTCACATTCAACCTCCAATGTGAACAGGTAAAATATTAAAAATTGAAAGTTAATGTCCTTAAAGGTCACAGTCTAACTTTTTGGTATCAGAATGTCCAAGGTAACTTTGGCAGGAACAAGGGAGAATCAATTGTTTAGTTAGATTTGAAGAGGTGGTTTCCACAGATCCAATATTTGAAGAAGCCAGGTTTTTAAATAAGACAAAGCTAAATTGAATGTATTTTTCCAGAAATTTACATAAAATTTTCAAACATTATATTTGCTTACAAGAATTAGATTAAGGTATGACATCAGCTTTTATGAGTCAAGTTTATTATCATGCACAACTTGAGGTTCAGGTACCATGAAAAACTTGCTTGCGGAAGCATCACAGACAGATTCAGATAGCAAGTTATATACAAATTATACAAGAAAATGCAGAAAACCTGCAAGGCATTAGTACAAAAACACAATTTGAAACAGTGCAAGAGGGGGTCTGTAGTTTTCTGTTGCTGAGGTAGGATTCCAGTTGTGCAGGCCCATTAGAGAACCTGATGATTGTAGGAAAGTAGCTGTTCCTAAACCCAGTGGTGTTTCCCCACCACCACCACCCACCCCCCCCCCCCAAGTGATTAATGAGAGAGGTTTTATGCAGATTCCAGCCCCTCAGCATTGAATGTGGAAGGACCCAAAAGTGAGGCATTCCTGTTACAGTCCCTGCTGTGGCTGCACTGAGCTTCAGTCTGTACCTCTGCACATTCCAAAATGCCAGAAAACATGCAGTCTCCAACATTGAGTTGAGAACTCCATGCACTGGAATACCAGCAAATAGAATACACTACTGGGGTGGGTGTGGGGAGGCAAAACCAGAGACAGTTGATCCATTAAAAGGTTACAATATCTTAAACACTTATGAATGCAATTCCTGTCCAATATGTTTGGCCTCATGGGGGAAGCTGTTACTATTAATCTCAAGATTGAGGCCAGAATAGCAGATCAAATGGCAATTACATCATTGGAGATTGATTTGCATTTTTATACCTATCTGACATGGTACTTAACATTTTTTGCCAACCAAATCAGGGAGTGATAGTATGTAGTTGCCTCCTCCATGTTAACCCCAGGCTTGGCTACCCACATGCAGTGGAGATTGAAAGAGGCTGCAGAGTTGTAGACTCAGCCAGCTCCATCACAGGCACAACACTCCCCACCATAGAGGATATCTTCAAGAGGTGGTGCCTCAAGGTGGCATCATTAAGGACCCTCATCACCCAGAACATGCCCTCTAGGTTGTTACCATCAGGGAGAAAGTACAGAAGCCTGAAAACCCACACAATTTTTCAGGAACAATTTCTTCCTTCTGCCATCAGATTTCTGAATGGTTCATGAACCTACAAACACTACCTCAATATTCCTCTTTTGCACCATTTATTTGTGACTTTATAGTAATTTGTCTTGCACTGTACTGCTGCCACAAAACCACCAATTTCATGACATATCAGTGATAATAAACCCAATTCTGAAGTTAGACTCTATTCTGCTACCTATACTCAATATAATTACAGGTACTGTTCATGAGATCTGCCCTTGATCAGATAAATTCAGTTTGGTTAGAGATTAATATCAAGATCAGAACAATGAAAGGCACCCAAGAACTAGCCAAAACTTTGGAGCTAGATCATTAAAGAGGTTACTCCTGAAACATTAACTTACCTTATCATTAGCTGACTTGCTCTACATGATGTCAGAACATAAGCAGAAGCAAGAATAGCCCATTCAGTGCCTCATGCTTGCACTGAGGTTCATCAATGTCATGGCTATACCTCAGCTTACGGCCTCAATCCAATTTTCCTGCACAAATCCCATATTCCTTTGGGTCAAGAATTCTAAAGATTCACTATCCTATGGGGGGAATGGCTTTATTTTGAGATAGACACCACAGTCAGAGGAAACATCACTGCAGCATTGACCCTCTTGTCCCATTACAAAATGTGTACATTTTCAATGAAATCACTTCTCATTCTGAATTCTACAGAGTGTAGACCAAGTCTGCTTAACCTGTTGCGAAGCTTTCACTGCATGTATATCCTTCCTTGTGTAGCCATCATTTCAAGTGTGGTGTCACCACAACCCTATACAATTTTAGTAAGACATCTGTGTTCTTAATCACCTTTCAATGAAGGCCAACATACTGTTTGCCTTCCTAATTATTTGCCATATCTGCATGTTAAGTTTAAATGATTTGTTTACAAAGATAGCTTGGTTCCTCAGAGCACCAATACCTTTCAATCTTGCCATTTAAAAATACTCTGCCATTTTATTTTTTTCTATCAAAGTGGAAGACTTCAAATCTTCCAACATTGTATTGCACCAGGCATGCCCTCCCCCATTTACTTATCCTGTTGACATAACCCTGAAGGCTTTGAATCCTCCCACAATCTTTGAGCCACCAAGCTTAGTATCATCAGCAAATTTGGATCCACTAGCTTAATCTCCTCATCCAAATCATTGATAGATTATGAACAGCTGGAGCTGCAGCACCAACCTTCATGGTACCTCCCCATCCAAAATTTACCCATTTACTCCTATTCTGCTTTCAGGAGAATTTGACTCACTGTCAAGTGAATCATTTCCAGTCTTGAACTGTTCATGTTTCAAATAACATATTGAAAGTTCCATTGAATGATGTAATTTACTGAATTATTGCAATATGGAAAACCTTACACCTAAACTAATCAACAGCCCAGGGCATTTCCCTACCCACTGAAGCAATAGTGGTGGATATTAGCAAATTGCCCTTGTTCAAGCTGAATTGTGGCAATAAGCAAACATGTAAATTGACATTGAATGCTGGAAGTTGTTAACCCAGTCTGAGTTAACCAGTCCTCCCCAGAGTTTTCCCTTGCATCCTCTATTCTACCAGGTCCACTAGATGTCAGTACCTTCTGTCCCTTTCTCTTCCACAACTCCATGCCTTGCTTTTTCTAATTAGACACAAAAGGGGTCTCCTCACTTTCCTGCCTGGCTCCATAGGGGCCCTCCTGCTCTAACCCATCCTCCATGAATCCACCCCCCCCCCACCTCCTCTGATCCCATATCCCATGCCCTGAACCAACATCACCCTTGACTCCCTCCTTTCCCCCACTCCATTACCCTCTCTCCCACACTCCCCCCCCAGCCCTCTCCCCCACTACCCTCCTCTGGCCCCACAGTTCACCCCATCTCCCACCCCTGCCATGTCTTTACCATCCTGTCTGACTTCCCTTTGACACTAAGCAGTCAGAATCAGATTGTTTATTGGCAGAATGACACAAGGGTGATATAGGTCAGCAGGTTGAGTGGTGTTGTAACAACAACCTCATATTCAGTGTCAGCAAGACCAAGGAACTGATTGTGGACTTTAAGAAGGGGGAAGTCAGGAGAACACATGGTCCTCATTGAAGGAGTCTGTGGTGGAAAGTGAACAGCTTCAAGTTCCTAGTGTCAACATCTCAGGATTGATCCTGGGCCCAACACACAAATGCAACTATTAAGGCAGCACACCAGCATCTATTTTTAGAAGTAGAAGGAAATTTGGCATGTCAAAAACTCTGGCAAATTCCTCCATGTGTACAGTAAAAGGCATTCAAACTATTTGCACCATGGCCAGGTATGGAAACTCCAATGCACAAGAATGCAAGGGGCTATAGAGTGTGGTGGACTTAGCCAGTTCCATCACAGGTATAACTCTCTCCACTATTGAGGACATCTATAAGAGGCAATGTCTCAGGAAGACAACATCCATCATTGGGGACTCCCACTATCTGGGCTTTGCCATCTTCTCAATGTTACCATCAGGCAGGAGGTACAGGAGCCTGAAGACCTACACCTCAAGGTTCAACAACACCTTGTCTATGAGTGAATCCATTCTGAATCCACAGCCAAGTTTCCCTGGATCCCATGCCTCCTGACTTTCTGAATGAGTCTTCCATGAGGAACCTTATCAAATGTCTTACTAAAAGCCATGTACACAACATCCACTGCTCTAACTTCAATGTGCTTTGTCACATCCTCAAAGAAGTCATTCAAGGTCTTGAAGTATGACTTGCCCCTCAAAGCCATGCTGACTGTCCCTAATCAGCCTATGCTTCTCCAAATGACCATAAATACTGTCTCTAAGAATCTTCTCCAGTAATTTGCCCACCACTGAAGACTCACTGGTCTGTAATTCCCAGGGTTGTCCCTACTCCCTTACTTGAAAGGAGGAATAACATTTGCCACCCTCCAATCATCTGGCACTACTCCTGTGGCCAGTGAAGACAAAGATAGTTGCCACAGGTGCAGCAATCTCTTCCCTCACTTCCCATAATAACCTGGATATATCCCATCCAGCCCCAGAGAATTACCTATGTTTTTCAGAAGCTCTAGCACATCCTCTTCATATTGAGATGCCCTAGCATATCAGCCTGTTATACACCATCCTCAATCATCAAGGTCTCTCACTGGTGAATACTGAAGCAAAGTATTCATTAAGGACCTCTTCTGACTCCAGGCACTGTTTCCTCTTATCCCTGATTGGTCCTACCCTCACTCTAGTTATCCTCCTATTCTTCACATGTGTAGAACACCTTGGGATTTACCTTGATCCTACTTGCCAAGGCCTGCTCATGACCCCTTTTAGCTCATTCTTAAGCTCCCTCCTGGCTAACTTGTAACTCTCCAGAGCCCTATCTGGTCCATGCTTTCTAAACCTCAGGTAAGCTTCTTTCTTCCTCTTGACAAGATATTCTACATCTCATCAACCACAGTTCCTTCACTACCATCCCTTCCCTGCCTCAATGGGACAAACCTATCCTGAACACCATGCAAGTACTCCCTGAACAACCTCCACATTTCCATTGTGCACTTCCCCAAGAACATCTGTTCCCAATTTACACTCCCAAGTTCCTGCATAATAGCATCATAATTTCACCATCCTTCCTCCCCTCCCCCCCCCCCATTAAATACTTTCCCATATCATTGCTCCTATCCCTTTCCAAAGCTATGGTAAAGGTCAAGGGGTTATGGTCACTATCTCCAAAATGCTTTCCCACCAGGAGATCTGAAACCTGATCAGGCTCATTGCCTAATATGAAGTCCAGTATGGCCTCTCCTCTAGTTGGCCTGTGCACATTGTGTCAGGAATCCTTCCTGGACACATCTAACAAACTCTGCCCCATCTATCCCCTTTACACTAAGGAGGTGCCAATCAATTAGGGAAGTTGAAATCACCCATGACAACAACCGTTATTTTTTCACCTCTCAAATCTGATTCCTGATCTGCTCCTTAGTGTCTGCTGCTGCTATGGGGGGGGGGGGGGGGAAGAAAGGGGGTATGTAGAATATTCCCAATAGAGTGATCACTCCCCTCCTGTTTCTGACTTCCACCCACACTGACTCAGTGGACGATCCCTCCAGGACATCCTCCCTTTCTACAGCTGTGACACTGTCCCTGATCAGCAAAGCCACTCCCCCACCTCTTACCTCCAACCCTGTCCCTTTTGAAGCATCTAAACCCAGAATATCCAGCAGCCATTCCTGCCCTTGCAACAGCCAAGTCTCTGTAATGGCACCACATCATAGTTCCATGCTTACCAATGCTCTAAGTTCATCACCCTTCTTCCTGATACTTCTCCCATTAAAGTAGTCACACTTCAGTCCATCCAACTGACTGCAATTTTACCCTTTCAAATGCCTATCCTTCCTCAGTCTTTCTACACTCCACATCTACTTGTACAGTAGATGCACCAACCTCTGACCTATCATTCTGGATCCCATCCCCCTACCAAACTAGTTTAAACCCTGTCCAACAGTTCTAGCAAACCTGCCCACAAGAATGTTGGTCTCCCTCCAGTTCAGATGTTACCCATCTCCTTTTGTACAAGTTGTACCTTCCCCAGAAGAGATCCCAATGATCAACAAATCTGAAGCCCTGCCCCAGTTCCTCAGCCACATAGTCATCTACCAGATCATCCTGTTCTTACCCTCACTGGCACAGACAGCAGTCCAGAAATTACTACCCTTGAGGTCCTGCTTTTCAGTTTCCTACCTAGCTCCCTAATCTCCCTCTTCAGAACCTCATCTCTTTTCCTACCTATATAATTGGTACCAATATGTAGCACAGCCTCTGGCTGTTCACCCACCCCCTTCAGAATGCTGTGGGCCCAATCCAAGACATCCCTGATCCTGGCACCTAGAAGGCAACATACCATCCAGGAGTCTTTCACATCCACAGAAAGTCCTGTCTGCTCCCCTTACTATGGAATCCCCTATCACTACCACCCTCCTCTTCTATCCCCTCCCTCCCCCACTTCTGCACAGCATGACCAGACTGAGTGCCAGAGACCTGGTCACTGCAGCTTTCCCCTGGTAGGTCATTTCCCCCCACCACCACCACCACCACCACCACCACCACCCAAAGCAGTATACTTGTTATTGAGGGAAACAGCCACAGGGGTACTCTACACTACCTACCTATTCGCTATCCTTCTCCTGACAATCACCCAACTACCTGCCTCCTGCAGCTTAGGAGTGACTGCCTCCCTGTAGCTCTTATTTATGTACTCCTCAGTATCCTATAGGAGCCAAAGGTCATCCAGCTGCAGCTCCAGTTCCCTTACACCATCTGTAAGGATCTGCAGCTGGATGCACTGCATGCAGATGTAGTCATCAGGGAGACTGGATATCTCCCAGAACTCCCACATCTCACAAGCTGAACATACTACATTCTCACTACTCTATCCTGGCACTAAAGGGAACACCAAAGCAAAGAAAGGAACCTACCAGGGACTTACCTTCACCTCTTTTCACTGAAGCCTCTTGAGCCAAAGCCTCAGTCCCCACTTTAACACTGGCCCACTCACACAATAGCTACTCTACTGATACATGCCTTTCCTTTATTTGCTGCTGTTAATAAGCCAATCAACTGGTAACAATTTGCAAATGTGCCTCGTTTAGACTCTTGGAAGGTGAAACTCACAAGCTCATGCATAGAGACTCACGTCTTTTCAAATGTCCTGCTCCAAATCCCTTGGACTTATTATCCCTTACATCTTGGACAACTCTCATGCCTTGCACCATTTTGATAAGTTCCAATTCCCACCACAACCACGTCACTTTCATCCCCCATCTGGAGGATCTTAGTGCCCTCTGCTTCTTTCTGGAACAAAGATTCAAACAGTTCCCCTCTGCTAATACTCTCATCTGCCTGACAGAACCTGTTCTTACCCTCAGCAGCTTCTCTTTCAATTCCTCCCACTTTTCATAAATCAAACATGTAGTCATTGGCACTCATATGGGCCCCAGCTGTGCCTCTTTTTGTTGGCTACGTGGAATAGTCATTGTTCCAACCTACTCTGGCACCACTCCCCAACTCTTCCTCTGCTACATCGATGAACTCATTGGTGCTGCTTCCTAATCCGTTCAGGACTCATAAGTTTCCTTCATCGGTTGTCAAAACTCATCAATTGTCCCTCATCAAAGGGACAAACAACCTTTGCTACCAACTTCTACCTGCCCTAAAATTCACTTGGACTATTTCTGATACTTCTCATTTGCAGATCTCGCTGTGTCTATCTCAGGCGACAGACTATCCACCAATATCTGTTATAAACCCACAGCTACATTGACTACACTTCCTCCAACCCTCCTGTAAGGATGCCATCCCTTTCTCTCAGTTTCTTTTCCATCTCTCTGCCACATCTATTCTCAAGATAAGGCTTTCTACACCAGGACTTCGGAAGTGTCATCCTTCTTCAGGAAATGTGACTCCCCTTTGCTGTAGTGGATAGAGCCCTCTCATGCATCTCCTCCATTTCCCATAAGAACTAGAATTAGAATCAAAATTATTATCACTGACTTACATGATGTGAAATTTGTTGTTTTGGGGCAGCAATACAGTGCAAAGGTATAAAATTGCTATAAATTACAAAAGTAAATAAATAGTGCAAAAAAAAGGAATAACGAAGTAGTGTTCATGCACTGTTCTGAAATCTGATGGTGGAGAGGAAGAAGTTGTTCCTGAATCGTTGAGTGTGAGTCTTCAGACTCCTGTATCTCCTCCCCAATGGTGGCAATGGGAAGACGGTCGACTCTCACCACACCACCCCGTCCCACCACCACCCCCACCCCCACCCCCAAACAGAATAGAGATAGAATTCCCTTGGTCCTCACCTTTCACTCACAAGCCTCTGCATCCAGCATATCATCCTTTGCCATTCCAGTCAGCTCCAACGGGATCTCAACACTAGACATATCTTCCCCTCTCCCCCCACCTTTCTGCTTAGCACAGGGACCACTCTCTCTGTGACTCCCTGGTTCACTCGTCCCTTCCTACTCATCCCTTCCCATTTCCTCTTTCCCTTGCAACCGTTTGAAGAGCAACACCTCTCCCTTCACCTCTTCCCTCACCATCATCCAGGGACCCAAACAGCCGTCCGGGTGAGGCAGGGTCTTACATGCATCTCCTCCAGCCTGGCCTACTGCTCGTGATGTGGCCTCCTCTACATCAGCGGGACTAAGCGTAGACTAGGCAACCATTTTGCAGTGCACCTGCACCCTCAGCGCAATGGCCATCTTGAGCTTCTGGTTGCATGCATGAGGCCAAATGCAAACTAGAACTCTTATTCCGCTTGGGTATTCTACAACCCAATGGTATGTGCATTGAATCTTTCAATTTCAGTTAACCCACACCTCCTGTGTTTCTTTCCCACTCCCACCAATGTACCAAGATTCTCTCCCCCTTTATTCACCTTTTTCATGCTTCCCCCTCTCATTACCCTTCCGCACATGATTCCTTCTGCTCCTCACCCACATGCCTATTCAGCTGTGCTTCTCTCTTGGTTCACCCTTCTTATTCCCTCTCCCACCCGGTTCCATCTGCCGAATTTTTCTTTACCTTACCTGGTTCCACCTATCGTCTATGTCTTAACACTCCCTCTCACTCCTACATACTGGCTATCTTCCCTCTACACCCAAACATTGGGTCTCCACCCAAAACATTGACCTTCCATTTTCCTCCACAGATGCCGCTTGACCCATTGAGTTTTTCCAGCAGTTTGCTTTTTGTTGAGTTACCAACTATTGCTAAGCTTGCCATAAGCTCATAGGATCGTACATCATAGAAACAGGATCTTCGGCCCATAATTTTCATGTACCAATCTGCATTAATCCCATTTACCTGAATTAGGTCTATAGACTTCCATGTCTTGGCAATTCAAGTACTTATCTCAATGTTTTTAAAGGTCATGAGGGTATCTGTTTCCAACCCCTCTTCAGGAGATATTTCCCAGATTCCATCCACCCTCTGTATGAGAAAATTCCCCTCTGCACCTCCTACCTCTCACCTTAAAACCTATGCCCTGTTGGTAGCAAGATGGTGCTGGAGCGTGGCCACTCATTGCAAGCTGCTCTCTGCAGATCTACTCATTCTATAATCATTCTACACTTTTAAATTTAAATTCTATGTCACTAACTATTACTACCTCAATGGACTCTACTACTTCAATGCACTGTGTAATGAATTGATCTGTACGATCAGTATGCAAGACAAGTTTTTCACTGTACCTCGGTATAAGTGACAATAATAAACCAATACCAATACCCCATTATCTACCCTATCTATCCCTGTCATAATTTTATACACCTCTGTCAGTTCATTCCTGAGACTCCTATGCTCCAGGAAAAACAAACCCAGCCTATCTCCCCACAGGTTCCAAGCAACATCCTGATGAATCTCTTCTGCACTCTCTCCAGCGCAGTCATATCGTGCCTTTTTTGCTGCAATACAATTTCTAGGTCATTATCAAGACATTATTACAGAGTCATAGAGTTGTACAGAACAGAAACAGGCCCTTCAGCCCAACTCATCCATACCAATCAAGATGTTTATCTGAGCTAGTCCCATGTGCCTATAGAGATATTATTGTTCATGGATGCCTGCTGAGTGTAAATTGACAACCATAATTCCAACAGAGCCACCTTGGGTAGAATTCAGAAAGAACTTCATTAGTGCAGAACATCCAAAGACATCCTGATGTCCTGAAAAGCACAATGCAAATCTATGTATATACATATATTTTGATTTCTATTTATAAGATTCAAATGGTCACATTAAATGTGATTATTATCATGAGCGCTTTTTATATATTTTAAGGCAAAACATGTCTCCGGTAGGCAAAATGTCACCATAGCAATTATTCCAATATAAATGCATTTTTATCGTAAAGCAAATAAAAAAGCAGTCAACACAGCTGACTTGTCTTGAAAGCAGTCACTTTTAGCAAACTTCTTGGCAATACTTCCAGTGGAGCTGGCACCCTGCCTGCCCACAATGAGAAAGGTTACATGGTGGTAGGTTCCCCAGGACTCCCCCTACAGAATTACTTTTTTGAAAGCACAGAAAATGTCACTTGAGTTTCTCAATAATTTCATATCATATTTTCCACCGCAACTGCTATTTCCAGATGGCCTTCTATGCAAGTATTAACCAGGCTGCATCTGCTTGGCTAATTGCTCACAGGGATTGAGCTATTCATCAGGTCTAATGGGAACTTGTTCAACTTAAGTTCTGGCAATTGCATTCCAAAATGAAGGGCACCTGACCTTCAGCAGACGAACTGCAGGACACGATATTTGCTTGCATTTGCGTTTGCTGAGACTCTGTCACTGAAGTACATGAAGTATAGGACACATTCACAGCATCTGCAACATCTGCAAGACCAAGATTCTCCACCTACCTGCCTCCATCTACAACACTACCCTCCAAAAATGAAGGTTCATGGGGAAACTATGAAAACATAGACTGCTTGTCATGTTTCTCATGGGGAAAATATGGAAAACCTGGACTAGAGGTTGGACAAACTAGGATTGTTTTTTTCTGGAGCATTGGAGGCCAAGAGGAGGACTGATAGAAGTTTATAAAATTATGAGAGACATAGATAGAGTAGATAGCCGGTATCTTTTTCCTGGGGTTGAAATGTCTAATATTAGAGGGCATGTATTTAAGATGAGAGGGGGAAAGTTTTTTTAAGCAGAGAGTGGTGGGTGCCTAGAAGGCACTGCCAGGGGTGGTGTTGGAAGCAGACATGATAGAGGTGTTTAAGAGGCTCCTAGATAGCCAAATGAATATGCAGAGAATGAAGGGATATGGACCATGTGCAGACAGAAGGGATTAGGTGTCATTAGCTAATTAGTTCAGCACAACATCGTGGGCCAAAGGGCCTGTTCCTGTGATGTACTGTTTGATGTTCTATATTCTATGTTCTATGCTTTCCATATCCTGGGAGTCACCTGTTGACAAAGGAAGACACCACTGACAAAATTCACCATTGCATTCAATGCTCCAGCACAGCCTTTGGTCGCTTGAGGAAAGGGATGTTTGAAAGTCAAAACCTCAGACAACCAGGCATAAAGATGACAACCAAGGTTGAGACATCCCTGCCCTTCCATATGCTTCTGACACTTGAACTACTTACAGGAGGTTCCTCAAGGCAGTTGAAAGGCACCACTGACTATTTGTCTACAAAATCCTCCAAATTCACTGAAGAATAAGTGAACCAATGTTGGTATCCTTTGACAGGCTCACATCTGTGGCACTGTGTTCCCAACTACACCCAGTTGGCTCCATTTGGCAGGCCATGTTATAGAGTCATAGAAACATATAGCATGGAAAGAGGCCCTTCAGACCAACTGGTCCATGCTGCCCAAGATGGCCATGCTAGCTCGTGCCATTTGACAGCATTTGGCCCATAAACTTCTGAACCTTTCCTATCCATGTACCTGTCCAAATGTCTTTTAAAAGTTGTTATTGTACCTGCCTCAACCACTTCCTCTGGCAGCTCATTCCACATATGTACCACCCTCTGTGTAAAAAAGTTGGCCTTCAAGTTCCTATTAAATCTTTTCCCTCTCACCTTAAATCTATGCCCTCTAATTCTTGATTCCCCAACCCTGGCAAAAAGACTGAGGTCATTCACTGTATCCAAGCTCCTCATGATTTTTATAGACCTCAATAAGATCACCTCTCAGTCTCCTATGCTCCAAGGTAAAAAGTTGTAGCCTGTCCAACCTTTCCCTATAACTCAGTCCCTCAAATCCTGGCAACATCCTTGTAAATCTTTTAAGCATTCTCTCCAGTTTAATAACATCCTTCCTATAGCAGGACGACCAAAACTGAACACAATACTCCCTGTGCGGCCTCAACAGCATCGTGTACAACCGCACCATGACCTCCCAACTTCAATACTCAATGCCCTGACTGATGAAGGCCAGCGTGCCAAAAGACTTCTTCACCACCCTGTCTACCTGTGAATCCACTGTCAGGGAACCACGTACCTGAACTCCAAGATCCCTCTGTTCTACAACACTCCCCAGGGCCCTGCCATTCACTGTGAAAGTCCTGCCTTGATTTGACTTTCCAAAATGCAGCACCTCACACTTATCTGAATTAAACTCCTCAGCCCACTTACTCAGCTGATCAAGATCTCCCTGTAATTTTTGATAACCTGCTTCACTATCCACTATACCACCTATCTTAGTGTCATCTGCAAACTTACTAACCATGCCCTGTACATTCTCATCCAAATCATTGATATAGATGACACACAACAATGGGCCCAGCACTGACCCCTGAGGCACACCACTAGTCACGGGCCTCCAGTCTGAGAAACAACCTCCCACCATCACCCTCTGCTTCCTACCATCAAGCTAATTGTGTATCCAATTAGCCAGCTCTCCCTGGATTCCATGTGATCTAACCTTTCAGAGCAACCTACTATGTGGAACCTCATGTCATTTGCATGCCAGATACTTTCCAATCATTCCTATCATCGCCTCATCCATTTATTCAGAAGTAGCACTCCCCTGTAGTTGGAAGAGTGTTGCTTCGATCTAGTATGCACCCATAAAAGTCGGTTGCAAATATTGCAAGTACTGGGCTACACATGGACCATAGGATGCATCTTGCCGAAACCATTGATGTAAGTTTCAGTGTGGCATTACACAGGCGACTACAGACGGTGGAATCTGGAGCAAGAAATAAACTGTGGCAAGAACTTAATGGGTCGAGCAGCATCTGTGGAGGTAAAGGGAGAGTCGATATTTCAGGTTAAGTGTCCTGAAAGAAGGTCTCGACCCGAAATGTTGAACATTTCTTTCCCTCCACAGATGCTGCTTGACCCACTGAGTTCTTCCAGCAGTTTATTTTTGCTCCAGATTCCAGCATCTGCAACCATTTGTGTCTCCTGTTTGACATTACAGAGTGAAACAATACAAAGATTTTCAGTGAACTTTGCAACAAAGATCTTGCTCCATGTACAGCTTTCACAATCAGCAATAAGGTAATCTATCTTGCTGTTTTAATCCCAAAATAAGCAGCATGTTGGAAATTTTAGCTGAGCATTTCTCGATACTGTCAATAAGGTAGAAACTTGACAAAGGTTTTCTTGCAAGCTGCACAGAACAGCTTTGTTCAGTTTTGCTGTGTATTGACACACTGAAACTGACAACACATCCTATGTCAACACATGGAAAATTAACGAATACAGTACGTTTGATGTTATCTGCATGGATTTCAGCAAGACCTTTCACAAGGTGCTACATGATAGACCAGTCATGCAATTAAACAAGGACAGTGACAAAGTGAATTCCAAATTGGTTCTGTGGCACGAGGCAAAGTATAAAGACTAACAGAGTTTTTGTCACTGGAAGGCTGTTGCCAATGGCGTTACACACGGCACAGTACTCAGTCTCTTGATTTTTGTAATATATATTCATGATTTAGATTTAAACACAGAGGATGCAGAATAACATGTTTGTAGTTCACAGATTCTTAAAGGTAGTAGGTCAGGGCAATAGGTGATAAGGTGATTATTAACCAAAGCATAAAAAATAAAAGCAGGGAGGTTTTGCTAGAACCGGATGCCACGTTGGTCAGACTACAGCTTGAGTACTACGTGCAATGTGATTGCATTGGAGACTGTGCACAGCACATGTATGAGGAGATTGCTTGCATTGGGTCATTTTAACTCTAAGGAAAGAATGGATATGTTGGAGATCTTTTCTTTGGCATGGAGATTGCTGAGGGGAGACTTGGCTGAAGTGTACAAAATTATGATTGTGTGTGAAAGCATACAGATTGTGACAGGTACAGGTAGAATACATAGAACATAGAACACTACAGCACAGTACAGGTTCTTCGGCCCACAATGTTGTGCTGACATTTTATCCTGCTCTAAGATCTATCTAACTCTTCCCTCCCACATAGCCCCCTATTTTTCTATCATTTGTGTGTCTATCTAAGAGTCTCTTAAATGTCCCTAATGTGTCTGCCCCAACGACCACTGCCAGCAGTGCGTTCCACGCACCCACCACTCTCTGTGTAAAAAACTTACCCCTGACGTACCCCTTATACCTTCCTCCAATCACCTTAAAATTATGTCCCCTCATGTTAGCCATTGTTGCCCTGGGAAAAAGTTTCTGACTGTGCATTCAATCTATGCCTCTTATCGTCTTGTACACCTCTATCAAGTCACCTCTCATCCTCCTTCTCTCCATAGAGAAAAGCCCTAACTTGCTCAACCTATCCTCATAAGACATGGTCTGCAATCCAGGCAACATCCAAGTAAATCTCCTCTGCACTCTCTTGAAAGCTTCCACATCCTTTCTATAATGAGGCGACCAGAACTGAACACAATACTTCAAGTATGGTCTGACCAGAATAGGAAATAATCTCTTAGCAGAGGAACAACAACCCAGGATTTGTGGAAATGTAGTAATTGGTAGAAGGATTAGTAGGGAGAGGGTGCTGGAGGTCTGGAATTCATTGGCTGGAAGGATGACTGAAGTAGAACCCCTCACCACATTTAAAATGTCAGTGGCTATATATTTGAAGAGCCATGCACTGCAGTGATGCAGACCCGGTACTGGAAGGTGGAATTAGCTGGGTAGCTCTATTTCAACCAGCATGGACACAATGTGTCAAATGGTGGCATTATTTCATATCATGAATTTCCTCTGGATCTATGATCCCAATTCGTCCCATGTTCAGGAAACACCACTTCATTAAGAGGGCGAGAAGCAAATGGCATCACAGATGAAGAAACTCATCTTGTAACTTCATGATTCAAAGGAATCCAAGTGAGGGAAAGAGAAAATATCAGACTATAATGGGAGAAGTGAGACTATAGGGTGTGGGGGAGGGAAAGAGTATGTGATGGCATGTTGAAATCAGTGAAATGAATTATTTTGTTTGTTGACAGGATGAGGCCTTAGTTTTTGTCTTGGTTCTATATAATTTGTATAACATTCTGTGTATTTTAAAATGGACAAAGTTGTATTAAAATAAATATTGAGCAAAGCACTTGTTAAAGCATGACTTTTACTATTGGTATTGGTTTATTATTGTCAGACATACCGAGAAACAGTGAAAAGATTTTGTTTGGTGTGTGATCCAGACAGTTCATGCCATACATAATTATATTGAGGCAGTAAAAAGAAAACAGAATGCAGAATATAGTGTTACAATTACAAAGAAAGTGCAGTGCAGGTAGATAAGTAAAGTCCAAGGGCCAAGATGAGGGAAATTGGGAGATCAAGAGTTCGAGAGTTCATCTTTTAGAGTACGTGAGGTCCGTTCAAGAGTCTGATAATGGTGGGATAGAATCTGTCCTTAAGCCTAGAGGACGCGCTTTCAGGCTTTTGTACCTTCTGCTGACGGGATAGGGGAGAAAAGAGAATGTCTGGGGTGGGAGAGGTCCTTGATTAAGTTGGCTGTTTTCCTGAGATAGCGGGAAGTGGAGACAGAATTAGTGGTTTGAGTGGAGGGGAGGTTGGTCTGTCAAGCCAGAGTAGATCAGTTTTGCTCACATCTCCAGGTCTTAGCACCTATTAAGAAACTAGTCTCCCATTTTTCAATGGTGTTTTATCCCTTTATCCATTTTATTTCAGCTTTTAACTCTCCCCACCCCCAAAAATGGTGCAAACAGAGGTGAAACATGAAAATTCATCTACATGAAATTTTCAACCTCACTGATCTGAAGAATTTTTATTAACCTCATTTTCCCTGAGACAAACATTCAAATTGCATTCTTTGCCCTGACTGTGACCTAGATACAAGTTCACTTGTGTGGCTTGACTCCTTTGCTTCTGGAGGTCAGGGTTGTTCTCACTCTCAGGTTTCTAGCCATCGCAAGTTATTGCTGATGATCTCCGTTACATCTCACATTTCTGGTGCTCACTTCACTAGGGAAGTCACCCACGTTCCACGCTTGAGGAGAGGAGACTTCATCTATTTTGTCTTCAACCAACAGAAACAGACAGAATGGGCCTGGGGACTTGACTATATAGCAGGCTGCCCCAAAATGGAGACAATCATAGAAATGCATTCATGTCTCCACAAAGACCTCTTTAGTGACCTACTGACAGGATCACATAGCTGTAGTCCTGGAGGGTGATTATGGCTCCTTCTTAAAGAACTTGCCTTCTGGAGAACCTAGCTTCACTAGCTTGCCTGAGTCTTTCTGATCCTTTGGGAAAATTTTCCATTCATTCCCATCATTGTAGCATCCTCTCATTCAGTGACAACACTCCCCTGCAGCTGGAAGAGTATTGCTTCCATATACTATGTCCTTTTGAAGGTTGTTTGCAAGTGTCACATGTACTGGGCTATCTGTTGGCAATAGGGCGTGTCATGCCAAAACCAGTAATATCAGTTTCAATGTGACAAAACTCAACAAAGCCTTTCTGTGAACTTTGCGTGAGGAGGTCTTGCACCATATGCAATTTTCACAATCAGCGTTAATGTTCTTTTAATGCCAAAATAAACAACACAGAGTATCTTCAAGCTGAGCATTTCTCATTACTGTCAATAATGTAGAAACTTGGTAAAAATAGTCTTCAGCTAAATTAATCATTCTATTATGTTCCTGTGATTTAAGAGTCACATAATGTCATAGTTATAGGGTCACAGAGAGAAACAGCACAGAAACAGGCTCTTCAGTCCACCACAATCATTCTATCAACCACTCATTTATACTAATCCTGCACCAATTATTTCTTTTTTATTCCCCCTACATTCTCATTAACTCTGCCCAGATTCTACCACTCACCTGTTGGGGACAATTTACAGTGGCCAATTATCCTTCCAACTTGCACACCTTTGGGCTGTAGGAGAAAATCTGGAAGAAACCCATGCAGTAACAGAGAGAACATATAATCTCCACACAGACAGCACCCAAGGTCAGGATTGAATCTGGGTTTCTGGTGCTATGAGGCAGCAGCTCCACCATCTATACCACTGTGCCACCAATGATACACGTCTCAAGTGAAGATTTTATCACGTGATAAAATGTCAAATGTCTGGTTGGGAACTTGAAAAGGATAATACTGTAACAAAACATAACAACTAAGTTAAGTGCAATAATAATAAAATCAGCACATGTCAAGTGATCAAATGCCATGTACTTAAGCATCTTGTAGACTATGTCATATTATCAGATGTCATATGGTCAAATCTCCAGGACAAATCAAAATCAGAGTCGACAACCTGCTTCGGTTATCAATTTGAGATTCTTCTGAGTCTGGGACAGAGGGAAACTACTGTGCAAGTTTAGAGAAAAGTTTATGATGTCCTTGAAAGAGCTTAATCTAACTTGTGAATTATTTGATGACAGAACTGGCTGCCCAAGATAGGAAATATTTTATCTTGTCAGTTTTAACGTTAGTTCACTTAGTGCATAAGAAAGGGAAAACTTCTGATTTAATTTTGCTTGAATATCCTCACTGCACTAGTAATGTTTGGGATAAGTAAAGCCCCTCAAAAAGATAACAGAGGCTGAATCCCAATGGATCTAGGTCTCAACCTAATCTCCATGCCTTATTTTGTCCTCCCGTGATGTGCTCTGGAAAGATGCGTATATTTTGAAGCTATTCTTCACAAACTGTCTTATGATTTTGACACAATAAAATTAACTTTGATGAAGCAAAGTTGGCATGGTTACAAAACACTGGGGAAACATTGCCAAAACTACAAGCATATGAGGTAAGATTGATGGTTAATAATAATGACCTGGAGGATGGTAGAGTGCAAATCATCCAAGTTTGCTGATGACATGAAAACAGATAGGAAGGCATGTTACAATGAGGGTATTTGGAACCTCAAACGGATATAAATAGGTTAAATGAGTGGGTGAAAACTTGGTAAATGGAGCTTAATGTGGGATAGCGTGAGGCCATGCACTTCAGTATAGGGAACCTAAAGGCAGACTATTATTTAAATGGAGAATGATTGCAGATGAGCGGAATATTGGGGATGTAGGTGTTCTTACAAGACATTATCAGGCAGGTGCAGCAAGTAGTTAGGAAGGCAAATGGCAGCATATTGGCTTTCATTTCAAGAGGGTTGGGGTTTAGAAATAGGAAAATATTATTATAATTTACCAGGATGCTGCCTGGTTTAGAGAGTATGCATTATGAGGAGAGACTAAGGGAGCTAGGGTTTTGGAGAGAAGGAGGATGAGAGGAGACATGATAGAGCTGTACAAAATATTAAGCAGAATAGATAGAGTAGACAGCCAGCGCCTCTTTCCCAGGGCACTAATGCTCAATACAAAAGCTTTAAAGTAATGGGTGGGAAGTTCAAGGGAGATATCAGAGGAAGGTTTTTTACCCAGAGAGTGATTGGGGCATGGAGTGCGCTGCCTGGGGCGGTGGTGGAGGCAGGTACATTGGTCAAATTGAAGAGATTACTAAATAGGCATAAGGAGGAATTTAAAATAGAGGGATATGTGGGAGGAAGGGGTTAGATAGTCTTAGGCGAGGTTTAAAGGTCGGCACAACATTGTGGGCCGAAGGGCCTGTATTGTGCTGTACTGTTCTATATTCTATGTTCTATAATTATACTGGGTACTGGTGCAGCCACACCTGAAGTATCATTCACGATCTTGGTTTTGGGCAGTGTCCAAAAGAGATTCACTTGGCTAATTCCTAGGATAAAAAGGGATGTCTTATCACCAGCAGCTAAAGAAATTGGATCGAAGTTCTCAGGGGTTGAAAGAATGAGGGGTGATCTTACTGAAACATATAAGATCACAAGGGGAGGCAGAACTAAGTTCTTCCACAAGTAGGAGAATCTTAAGTGAGAGGTCATAGTTACAACGTTAGGGGGCAGCCATTCAAACTAGGGTACATAGGACCTTTTTCTTGCAGAGGGTGGTGAATATTCAGATTTCTCTGCACAAGAGGGTTGTGGAGCCCAGATCATTAACAGTATTTAAAGAGGAAGTAGACAAAGTTTTGAAAGATCAGGGAATTAAGGGCTATGGGAGACTGGCACTGAAGAGGAGATGGGGCCTGGGGCAGATCAGCCATGGTCCTATTAAATGGTGGGTCCAAGTAGCCTAGTCCTGTTCCTATTTTCTTATGTTCTTATGTTCTAATTGACTGATTTCATTAAACTTTCTTTACTTGAATGTCAAATAATTATATAGAAAGGATGATCGTTTTTAGAACATCAGTTAAATATTCAACTTACATAAGGAGAGCAGGAGTGGGCCACTTAAACTTGCTCTGCCATATAATAAGCTCATGGCTGATCTGACTATACTCCTTACTCCACATTACCTTCTACCCCTGGTAACCTTTCACCTTTTGCTTATGAAGAATCTATCTAATAGTGCTTTAAAAATATTTGTAGGAGCAAATGGAAAGAACACACGGAGTTGGTGTTCGAAATAACGGACGATTTATCAAAATCTGGTGCACACTAGGAGACCAGCCAAAGCTGATCTACCTAAGCACATATTTGGTACAGCTTTTACATTCTCAGCTGACAAGATTACACAGAAACTTGATTAATAGTAAAACTGGGTTTGGATAACAGAACGGAGACTACAGAAAGACAATGAAGGAGCAAACGCAGCCTTGATTGCCTTGATTGATAAAAAATGATTATCCACAAGTCTAACAGTAAATCCAGTTTCCTATTACAACAATAGGTGCACGCTATAACATAACTAATGAAGATCCTGAAAATTTGGTGTTGTTATTGCTGCAGCCCATGACGCTACTCTTAAACTTGTCTGCAGTTCCCTGTTACCACATTAGCACAATCCACCTCCCTATTTACTAGTTATTAGCCCTCACTATTCTTTCCCCTACAACATATTCAAAAGCTCTGCTTCCACCACCCTTTGAAAAAGAGAGTTCTAAAGACTCTCTATTTTGTATAAATTGGCATCAAGATCAACACAACATCGTGGGCCAAATGGTCTGTCCTGTTCTGTAATGTTCTTTATTCCATATTCCATGTGCTATGACTCAAGAACTGGGGAAAAAAAAGAAAATTTTTTAATAGGTAACACTTTATTTGTAAGCAGTAACCCTTGTTCTAGGTTCAACCACAAGAGGAGACATCCACCTTATATCTAACCTGTTTCAATCAAATTGCCTCCCTCTATCCTCAACTCCAGCAGCTGTTCATTCTTCCCCCATAAAGCAAACTGTCCATTCCAGTTATGAGTCCAATAAATCTTCCTGAAATGCTTCCAGTGTATTTACATCCTTCCTTAAATAAGGAGATTAATTCTGTGTGCAATACTCCTGACAGTCTCAACAATGCACTATATAACTATCCTACTTTTGTATTCAACTTCCCTCTCAATGTACAATGATACTCTGTCACCTTTCCCAGTTATTTGATGTACCTTATCAGAGTTGTATTCCTTTGTAGCCTCTTAATGTCATTTTCATTCTGTAATTTCCAACCTAGCAATAAGTCATCAGCAAATTTATCAACCATACCCTTAGCACGTTCATTCAAATCATTCGGTATGTCATCAAAGACTTTTGCAAATTTCTACAGATGTACAGTGGAGAGCATTCTGACTGGTTCCATCACTGCCTGGTTTGGAGGCTCTAATGCACAGGATTGAAAGAGGCTGCAGTGGGTTGTAGACTCAGCCAGCTCCATCATGGGCATACCCTCCCCACAATCGAGGACATCTTCAACAGGCGGTGTCTCAAGAAGGTGGCATCCATCATTAAGGACCCTCACCATTCGTGACATGCCCTCTTCACATTACCACCATCATGGAGGATATACAGGAGCTTGAAGACCCACACCCAACAATTCAGAAACAGCTTCTTCCCCTCTGCCATCAGATTTCTGAATGGTTCATGAATCCGTGAACACCACCTCATTATTCCTCTTTTACAATATTAATTTATTTTTTAACTTACAGTAATTTTTATGTCTTGCACTGTACTGCTGCTGCAAAACAACAAATTTCATGAAATATGTCAGTGATAACAAACCTGATTCTGATTTATTTAAATAAGTTGTAAGAAGTTGAGGCTTTACTGCTTCAATTACTTACTTAGACTGTACAGATATTTTAGTTATTTTCAGGGCTGCACTTGGCTCAGATAGTTCAAGGAAGCTGTGCACCTCTGCCTTCTAAAGAGCAATTAGGGTTGGGCAACATACTGTATGTTGGCCTTCTCAATGACATCCAGATCTTGTAAATGAATTTAAAAATTGCAAACTCACTAGTGACTCCAGGAAGTTTGTCTCAGTTTCATGAGCTCTCTCACTCAAAAAATATATTTGGAATCCCCCTCCCATTGCAGTTACTGCATTTGCCTGAAATCACAATTAGTTCATCGAGTTGGCATGGAACTGGCTGCAATAATGAACAGAAATGTCTTGTTCAAAGCAGAGAGGGAGAAAGAAGAGACAAACCATGAGGGCATGTAGGACTTTTCACATGCAATTATAAACAAGATTTCAGAAGTGTGAATTGATCAATAGTAGTACATGGGAAAATACAAAATAAAACATCAAAACACATTTCCATTAGAGCAAAGATAAGAGTTTAGGAGGACAGTCGGAAAGTCAAAATTCTAAAAGTCAGTGGGAAGTAATTCAAACTGTGGCATTATGCATGTCAAATTCAACTAAGGGTGGTGTATGAAAGAGAGATCTTCTCAATTCCCAGCTTTCAACCAGCTTAGAGGAATATCTAGGAAAAATTCTGGTAACCTTTGGAATTCATTAGAACAAGGATTCCTTTGTACGCTTCATAAAGGCTACAGAAATTAAACAATCATATCTGGAATGTATCTGAATGCAGGCACTTTGTTTCCATCAGATTAAAGTATATTTTAAAAATTTAAATCTTCAGTAATAACTCATATCTGAGGAGCGAGGAGACAATGGAATCACAGGGGTGAGAGGAGTTTCTTGATCTGAAGGTAATGGAGGCCAGTGAGGGGAGAGATAATAGGTAAAAGCAGCTTGGTGAAAGGTAGGTAGCCTTGACCTAACATCCTCAGCAGCTTTCTGCTTGGAACTTCTGATGCTTATTGTATTGGTCTCCTGCAGTAGAAGCATTGCCCATCTTTGAACTTTTGATACTGTTATTTTTAAATATTGATGATTTGAAACTGAATGTCATCAGCAGTTTCTGATGAGCTACTGGGGTGAAGATGTCTTATAAAGACTCATGAAATTTAATGATTCCAAACATTCTTCCAAGTTCTCCTTCTTGATTTGTGGAAAATTGGGTTTATTCTTTGTGGGAGAGCATGAAGGGTCTCAACCCAAAACGTCAACTGTTTATTTCCCTCCATTGATGCTGCCTGACCTGCTGAGTTCCTCCAGCATTTTGTGTGTGTTGCTCAAGAAACAAAAGCATTGGTTGTTTTCTTATCCACCATCCATCATGTGGCTTCTTACTGCTTTTGCATCACAATGGAACTTCACATGACAATTTCAACATGCATGTGGCAATGTAATCAGAAAGGAGACCTTCACAGGCCAATCTTCTCCTGTGTTCATCATGTGTACTTTGCGGTTCCTTGTTCCACATCCTTTTCACGAGCTTTGCAGTTAGTGATACAATGCTGTGAGCACAATCACAAAACTGGGAAGGAACCATGCACCAACCCTGGGCTGTGCCATATCCCAGGCTTTATGGCTTTGGGGGATAGTTTCTACCTTTTCCTTCACTGGTTATAGTCCATAAGCATTAACCTCTTAAGCTAGAAAAACAAGATGCTGGAGGAACTCAGCAGGCCAGGCAGCATCCGTGGGGAAAAGCAGACGGTCAACGTTTCGGGTCAGGATCCTTCTTCAGGACTGCAGATAGGAAAAGGGGAAGCCCAATCTATAGGGGGGGGGGAGAAACAGAGCAGTGATAGGTGGACAAAAGAGGGGATGCGGGGTGGGTACAGGGTGGTGATAGGTGCAAGTAACAGATAGTGATGGGCAGATACTGGAGAGGAAGGGAGAGCAGATGCACTGGGGGATGGGTAAAAGTTATGGAGGAAGGGGGCATGGGGGGAGGGGAGGAGAAGAAAAGGAGAGAGAGCAAAAAAGGCAAGGAAATAAAAGAGAGATAGGCTAGGAAGGAAGAAAATAAGAGGTAAGTTGGGGAGGGGGTGATTGGTTTACTTAAAGTGGGAGAATTCGATGTTCATCCCATTAGGCTGGAAGGTCCCAAGACAGTAAATGAGGCATTGTTGCTCCAGTTTGTGTTTGGATTTCTCCCGGCAGTGGAGGAGGTCGAGCACTGACAATAGCAGTGATGGAGTGGGAGGGGGAGTTGAAGTGACTGGCAATGGGGAGATGCAGATCGCGGTTATGGATGGAGCGTAGGTTGAACAAACTTGGGCTGTTCTCCCTAGAGTGTCAAGAGGCTGACGGGAGACCTGATAGAGGTTTTTAAAACTATGAGGGTCATAGATAGGGTAGACGGTCAGAATCTTTTCCCCAGGACAGAAATGTCAAACACCAGAGGACATGATTTAAGGATAGACAGGGTTGGTTTAAAGGTGAGGTGAGGGGCAAGATGTTTACACAGAGAGTGGTAGGTGCCTGGAATAGGTTACCAGAGGTAGTTGTGGAAGCAGGTAGTTTGGTGGAGTTTAAGAGGATTTTAGATAGACACATGAATGTGAAGGAAATAGAGGGATATGGATGATACACAGGAGGAGGACATTTAGTATAAATGGGCATCAAGATCAGCAGAACATCATGGGCCAAATGGCCTGCCCAGTGCTGTACTGTTCAATGTTCTATGTCCTATGTCTACCATTGGATTGTAGACTGCCCTTTCATGCTGTTCTTCAAGTTTGTGTTTGGCCTCAGTGTGGCAGTGGAGAAGGCCAAGGACAGACAGGTTAGTGTGGGAATAGGAAGAGGAGTTGAAATGACATGTAACCAAAAGCTCAAGATGGCCCTTGAGGGCAGAGCACAGGTGCTCTGCAAAACATTCGCCAAGTCTATGCTTGGTCTCGCTGGTGTAGAAGAGGCCACATTGAGAGCACTGAATGTAATAGACCCATTTGGAGGAATTGCACGTGAATCTCTGCCTCTCCTGGAAGGACTGTTTAGGTCCTTGGATGGTGGTGACTGAGGAGGTTACACCTCCTATGCTCACAGGGGAAAGTGACAGAGGATGGGGAGGGGTGGGTAGGAAGGGATGACCGAACCAGGGAGACACAGAGAGAATGTTCCCTGTGGAAAGCAGCAAGGGGCAGGGAGAGGAAGATGCGACTGGTGGTGGATTCTGCTGGAGCTGGCGGAAGTGACAAAAGATGATGTGCTGGATGTGGAGGCTGATTGGTTGAAAGGTGGGGACCAAGGGAACTCTATCTTTGTTGTGTCTGAGGAGAGGGGGCTGGTGAGAGCAGAAGTAGCAGTTATAACATGTTACATTACTGCCCAATTACCGTGCAAGCTCCAAACCCTCTTTTCAGGTGAAACTGTGATTTACTTGTATTTCATTCAATTCACTAAAGTGTTATCCCTGATCATGATAACATTTCTCCCCTAGGAAGATGAAATATGTGTGGGATATAGTGTAATCAACACCTCTATTGAGTCTATGAAAGCAAAAGCTTTCAGTCACCTGTCATTTTAATTTAATGCACCAGTCTCTCTTTGACCTCTGAATTGTTTATCCTTGGCCTCCTAAACTGTTCCAACGAAGATCAATCTGGATTGAAAGACCAACGTCCTGTTTCTCGATTAAGCACTTTGCAGTCTCTGAACTCGCTGCTGCTTTGCACATTTTCAGATCAGAGCCATTTTCAAATATCAATTATCGCTATTGCTAATTAGTTACGGCCATCTACACTACCGTCGCAACCAAAACTCATCTTGTGTTTCTTTACTTTTGCCATTACCACTGCTTTATGTCTTTGCACCACCATTTCTTCTGTCAATTGGTCTTTTGTTCCTTCCACCCATTCACTGACCTTCTCTCTTGTTCTTTCTTCCTTCCAACCCCAACAACTTTGTACCTGGAAAACCATCTGTCACATCTGTAAGTTTTCCAACTCTGGTGAAGGACGTCAACCTGATCCTAATTACATTAAACTCTTCACAAACATTAGCTGAGTACTTGCAGCAATTTCTGCTTTTTTTATAATATCAAAAGTATTTGACCCTCCCTGCCATCGAGGACATCTTCAAGAGGCAGTGTCTCGTGAAGGCGACATATATCATTAAGGACCCTCACTATCTGGGACATGCCCTCTTCACTTTACTACCATCAGGGAAGATGTACAGGAGACTAAGACCCACACCCAACACTTCAGAAACAGCTTCTTCCCCTCCGCCATCAGATTTCTGAATGGTTCATGAATCCGTGAACACCACCTCAATGTTCCTCTTTTGCAATATTTATTTATTTTTGTAACTTACTGTAATTTTTATGTCTTGCGCTGTGCTGCTGCTGCAAAACAACAAATTTCATGAAATATTTCAGTGATAATAAACCTGATTCTGATTTAGTTAAATAAGTTGTAAGAAGTTGAGGCTTTACTGCTTCAATTACTTACTTAGACTATACAGATGTTTTAGTTATTTTCAGGGCTGCACTTGGCTCAGATAGTTCAAGAAAGCTGTGCACCTCTGCCTTCAAAAGAGCAATTAGGGTTGGGCAACATACTGTATGTTGGCCTTCTCAATGACATCCAGATCTTGTAAATGAATTTAAAAATTGCAAACTCATGAGTGACTCCAGGAAGTTTGTCTCAGTTTAATGAGCTCTCTCACTCAAAAAATATATTTGGAATCCCCCTCCCATTGCAGTTACTGTATTTGCCTGAAATCACAATTAGTTCATCGAGTTGGCATGGAACTGGCTGCAATAATGAACAGAAATGTCTTGTTCAAAGCAGAGAGGGAGAAAGAAGAGACAAATCATGAGGGCATGTAGGACTTTTCACATGCAATTATAAACAAGATTTCAGAAGTGTGAATTGATCAATAGTAGTTAGTACATGGGAAGATACAAAATAAAACATCAAAACACATTTCCATTAGTGCAAGAATAAGAGTTTAGAAGGAAAGCCAGAAAGTCAGAATTCTAAAAGTCAGTGGGAAGTAATTCAAACTGTGGCATTATGCATGTCAAATTCAACTAAGGGTGGTGTATGAAAGAGACATCATCTCAATTCCCAGCTTTCAACCAGCTTAGGGGAATATCTAGGAAAAATTCTGGTAACCTTTGGAATTCATTAGAACAAGGATTCCTTTGTACATTTTATAAAGGCAGCAGAAATTAAACAATCATATCTGGAATACATCTGATTGTAAGCACTTTGTTTCCATGAGATTAAAGTATATTTTTAAAACTTAAATCTTCAGTATAACTCATATCTGAGGGGCGAGGAGACAATGGAGTCATGGGGGTGAGAGCAGTTTCTTGATCTGAAGGTAATGGAGGCCAGTGAGGGGAGAGATAATAGGTAAAAGCAGCTTGGTGAAAGGTAGGTAGCCTTGACCTAACATCCTCAGCAGCTTTCTGCTTGGAACTTCTGATGCTTATTGTATTGGTCTCCTGCAGTAGAAGCATTGCCCATCTTTGAACTTTTGATACTGTTATTTTAAATATTGATGATTTGAAACTGAATGTCATCAGCAGTTTCTGATGAGCTACTGGGGTGAAGATGTCTTATAAAGACTCATGAAATTTAATGATTCCAAACATTCTTCCAAGTTCTCCTTCTTGATTTGTGGAAAATTGGGTTTATTCTTTGTGGGAGAGCATGAAGGGTCTCAACCCAAAACATCAACTTTTTATTTCCCTCCATTGATGCTGCCTGACCTGCTGAGTTCCTCCAGCATTTTGTGTGTGTTGCTCAAGAAACAAAAGCATTGGTTGTTTTCTTATCCACCATCCATCATGTGGCTTCTTACTGCTTTTGCATCACAACGGAACTTCACATGACAATTACAACATGCATGTGGCAATGTAATCAGAAAGGAGACCTTCACAGGCCAATCTTCTCCTGTGTTCATCATGGGTACTTTGCGGTTCCTTGTTCCACATCCTTTTCACGAGCTTTGCAGTTAGTGATACAATGCTGTGAGCACAATCACAAAACTGGGAAGGAACCATGCACCAACCCTGGGCTGTGCCATATCCCAGGCTTTATGGCTTTGGGGGATAGTTTCTACCTTTTCCTTCACTGGTTATAGTCCATAAGCATTAACCTCTTAAGCTAGAAAAACAAGATGCTGGAGGAACTCAGCAGGCCAGGCAGCATCCGTGGGGAAAAGCAGACGGTCAACGTTTCGGGTCAGGATCCTTCTTCAGGACTGCAGATAGGAAAAGGGGAAGCCCAATCTATAGGGGGGGGGGGAGAAACAGAGCAGTGATAGGTGGACAAAAGAGGGGATGCGGGGTGGGTACAGGGTGGTGATAGGTGCAAGTAACAGATAGTGATGGGCAGATACTGGAGAGGAAGGGAGAGCAGATGCACTGGGGGATGGGTAAAAGTTATGGAGGAAGGGGGCATGGGGGGAGGGGAGGAGAAGAAAAGGAGAGAGAGCAAAAAAGGCAAGGAAATAAAAGAGAGATAGGCTAGGAAGGAAGAAAATAAGAGGTAAGTTGGGGAGGGGGTGATTGGTTTACTTAAAGTGGGAGAATTCGATGTTCATCCCATTAGGCTGGAAGGTCCCAAGACAGTAAATGAGGCATTGTTGCTCCAGTTTGTGTTTGGATTTCTCCCGGCAGTGGAGGAGGTCGAGCACTGACAATAGCAGTGATGGAGTGGGAGGGGGAGTTGAAGTGACTGGCAATGGGGAGATGCAGATCGCGGTTATGGATGGAGCGTAGGTTGAACAAACTTGGGCTGTTCTCCCTAGAGTGTCAAGAGGCTGACGGGAGACCTGATAGAGGTTTTTAAAACTATGAGGGTCATAGATAGGGTAGACAGTCGGAATCTTTTCCCCAGGACAGAAATGTCAAACACCGGAGGACATGCTTTTAAGGTTAGAGGTGGGAAATTTAAAGGTGACATGAGGGGCAAATGTTTTATGCAGAGAGTTGTAGGTGCTTGGGGTAGGTTACCAGAGGTAGTAATGGAAGCAGGTAGTTTGGTGGAGTTTAAGAGGCTTTTAGATAGACACATGAATGTGAAGGAAATAGAGGGATATGGATGATACACAGGAGGAGGACATTTAGTATAAATGGGCATCAAGATCAGCAGAACATCGTGGGCCGAATGGCCTATCCCGTGCTGTACTGTTCGATGTTCTATGTTCTATGTATACCATTGGGTTGGAGATTACCCATTCGTGCTGTTCTTCAAGTTTGTGTTTGGCCTCAGCGTGACAGTGGAGAAGGCCAAGGACAGACAGGTCGGTGTGGGAATGGGAAAGGGAGTTGAAATGACATGTAACCAAAAGCTCAAGATGGCCCTTGAGGACAGAGCACAGGTGCTCTGCAAAACATTCGCCCAGTCTATGTTTGGTCTCGCTGGTGTAGAAGAGGCCACATTGAGAGCACCAAATGTAATAGACCTATTTGGAGGAATTTCACATGAATGTCTGCCTGGATGTGGAAGCTTTAGAGAGGGTCAGAGGAGATTTACCAGGAAGTTGCCTGGAATGAAGACTTTGTCTTATGAGGATAGGTTGAGTGAGCTCGGGCTTTTCTCTTTGGAGAGAAAGATGAGAGGGGACTTGATAGAGGTGTACAAGATGATAAGAGGCATAGATCGAGTGGACAGTAAGAGACTTTTTCCCAGGGCCACAATGGCTAACACAAAGGGACATAATTTTAAGGTGATTGGAGGAAGGTATAAGGGAGATATCAGGGGTAAGTTTTTTACACAGAGAGTGGTTGGTGTGTGGAATGCACTGCCTGCAGAGGTTGTGGAGGCAAATACGTTAGTGATATTTAAGAGACTCTTAGATAGACACATGAATGATAGAAAAATAGGGGGCTATGTGGGAGGGAAGGGTTAGATAGATCTTAGAGCAGGATAAAATGTCGGCACAACATTGTGGGCCAAAAGGCCTGTACTGTGCTGTAGTGTTCTATGTTCTCCTGGAAGGCCTGTTTACGTCCTTGGATGGTGGTGAGGGAGGTTGCACCTCCTATGGTTGCAGGGGAAAGTTCTAGGGGATGAGGAGGGGTGGGTAGGAAGGGATGAACGAACCAGGGAGTCACAGAGAGAATGTTCCCTGTGGAATGCAGCAAGGGGCAGGGAGGGGAAGATGCGACTGGTGGTGGTATTCTGATGGAGTCGGCGGAAGTGACAAAAGATGATGTGCTGGATGTGGAGGCTGATTGGTTGAAAGGTGGGGACCAAGGGAACTCTATCTCTGTTGTGTCTGAGGAGAGGGGGCTGGTGAGAGCAGAAGTAGCAGTTATAACATGTTACATTACTGCCCAATTACCGTGCAAGCTCCAAACCCTCTTTTCAGGTGAAACTGTGATTTACTTGTATTTCATTCAATTCACGATAATGTTTTCCCTGATCATGATAACATTTCTCCCCTGGGAAGATGAAATATGGGTGGGTTATAGTGTAATGAACACCTCTATTACGTCTATGAAAGCAAAAGCTTTCAGTCACCTGTCATTTTAATTTAATGCACCAGTCTCTCTTTGACCTCTGAATTGTTTATCCTTGGCCTCCTAAACTGTTCCAACGAAGATCAATCTGGATTGAAAGACCAACGTCCTGTTTCTCGATTAAGCACTTTGCAGTCTCTGAACTCGCTGCTGCTTTGCACATTTTCAGATCAGAGCCATTTTCAAACATCAACTATCACTATTGCTAATTAGTTATGGCCATCTACATTACCATTGTCACCAAAACTCATCTTGTGTTTCTTTACTTTTGCCATTACCACTGCTTTATGTCTTTGCACCACCATTGCTTCTGTCAATTGGTCTTTTGTTCCTTCCACCCATTCACTGACCTTCTCTCTTGTTCTTTCTTCCTTCCAACCCTAACAACTTTGTACCTGGAAAACCATCTGTCACATCTGTAAGTTTTCCAGTTCTGGTGAAAGGACGTCAACCTGATCCTAATTACATTAAACCCTTCACAAACGTTAGCTGAGTACTTGCAGCAATTTCTGCTTTTATTATAACATCATAGGTGTTTGACTTTTTGTCCACTCCTACAGATAAGTCCACATCCCAGAATGAGCAATGACCTGAAGAGTATCTCCATTTACATTCTGAGTTCAACCTATGGAAAAATTATTCCATTAATTATTTTGAGGTGGAATTCTTCTGATTGTATGTTTGGAGGAAAATTGGCACAAGTAATATTGACAAAGTTGCAATGAGGAATCACGAAAGCCCCTGCAGAAATGCAGGTATTTAACTGTTGGATTTATTTAATCGCTGACTCTGAAAGGTTGTTGAGCAATGCACTTCTCAAAGCACTTCACTTTTTATTGCCGAGTGTGTGCCTGAGGAAATGCAAGCGCTTTCCCTGCCTCATTCCTCACAATGCATTATGTCACATCTTACTGGCTTAGGTAGCAATCAAGACCCAACTTCAAAGGACATCAAGAAAGTACTTGACAGCTTTGGGACTGAAGCCAATGATGATTGAATGAATAAGGTGAACAGTGAGCTGAAAGACAAGAATGTGGACAATGTCATCACTGCAGGTAACTGGAGATGCATTGCTGTTAGTATCGCAGGTGCCACAGTTGGCAAGAGAAGATAGAACAGAAGTACGAAGAGTCTGAAGATCAGTTGATGACATAGGTTTTGGTCACTATGATTAAAAGGAAAACTGTGTTAAAATAAACTGTATTGATCTGAAAAAAAATAAAGCCAATGAAAGGCTCTTTGTAATGCAGGAGATGCTGTAACAAATGCCAGCATAACAAACTCCTGAAAACCCCATTTCCCCTAATACCTTTACAAAAGTTTGTTAATTTCAGATTGAAGGAAAAACAGTCAGCCCTTGTATCATTTACCACTTGCAGGACAGATCCATATATCTACCATCCAAGTCACTGGAGTGTAGAAGTGTTTCCTAATTTCATTCCTGAAGACGTTAAATAATTTGTAGAATATGTTTTCTAGTTCTAGATTTCCTGAGCAACAGAATTACTTCTTCCCCTATCTGCTCTATTAGTTTCCTTTAATGTCTTGAAAGCCTTCATCAGTCTAAACCTTGATCTCCTTACCTTCTAAAATTATGTATAAATTAAATATGGGTCCTTATATCTCATTAATCAAGTTATTTATAAACATAGCAAATAGACCTGGTGACAACACAACTTCTTGTAGGACTCCAGTAGAAACATTCTGCTATTTTAAGTACCTAACTTTCATATCTACTCTTTCTTCCTTGTCACTTAGCCAGTTTTTGGATGAAGAAAATAAGCTCCCTTCAATCTGTGAGTTTCAACAAGTTCTTGTGAGGAACTTTTCCAATGTTCTCTGGAAGTCCTCGACTTTACCCAGCCCACTACCTTAATCAATTCATCTTCCCCAGCCTTGACCAATACATTTTTCACCTCTTAACTTAATCATCCCTAATTTCCATCACCTAAATCAAGACGTATTCATCACCTTGACCACAAAACTCACAAAAAAGCATACAACAATCACATAGTATTTGTTTAAGTAGCTTGGCTCAGAACATATTATAAACCTTTGAGCCTTTCTCTGTAACTCCAGCAGGAGATAGGTGAATCCCCAGATTATATGCATTGATAATGATGTGCAGCATTTCATACAGTTTTATCTGAGGTGGTTTGTCAGTCTGCCACAAGAGTTTTGGGGGAGGATGGGAACACTTTAATTAGAGCAATTGAATAAGTTTAAGTACAGTGTCAAGAAAAAAATATTGGCAGTGTAGAAAAGTGGTTTGGAATCTAAATATATATTAAATACCTACTCACTGACTAAACTTGAATCAACAAGGAAATGAAAAACCATCTTCATGACTATTGGTTACACCCCAAATGACACCCATTCACAATGAGGCATAAAACAGGCCAGCAAACCAAACAAACCAACAATCTCTGAAGTCAAAGGAAGATGGCTCTTCGTTCAATGTCATTTTCCTGGTCATTTACTTGCTCTGCCAGATGAGGACTGTAAGTAATCGATTCAACAAAGTGGTTAGTATTCCATCAAAAATAAAAGGATTGTGTCTGGAAGCTTGTCTCTTTGATTAAGAAGCCATTTGTTGATAGGTAGCTTGCTCAGGATAGGAGGTGAAGAATCTATTTCCACGGAAGCCTGAACTTTTGTAACTCTAGAGCTCAGTATGGAAGTACTTGGAGTATAAGGTGGTGTTATGAGTCAAGTGTAAAGGAATAAAGAAACATTTCTTTGCTTCCTGAAGCCACTTAAAGTTTTTTATTAAAAGAAATCAGGAGGTCAGAAAGCTGTTGGAATCCTGTCAGGGACTCTGAAGATAAATTGAAATCAGACAGAGTGATCCAAAAAGATTATAAAATCCATGTAGCAAGAGCAGTTCAGGAGGAGACCACAGCATTCCATTGGTTAGCATGTAATACTAGAATGGTGGTGGGTACAGTGGTTAAATTACTGACCTAGTACTTGGTGATGTGGTATTTTTGAGATCCAGGTTTAAATCCCACAAGTGGAAGTTAAATGCAATTAATAATTTTTTTTTGTTTAAACTGGTTGCTAGTAATGATGACCACAAAGCTACCTCATTAGACCTACATGTGGTTCCATTCTCATCAATGTGGTTCATCAGTTAATGTAGTTGACAATGGCCAGAAAGCCAGACAGTTCAATGTCAATAAGAATGGGCAATAAACGCTATCCTGCCAGTGACACTTCAAACCTGAAAAATGAATGAATATTAAAGAAAAGCAAATGAATGACTGAAATTGACAACTGTTGTAAAATATCGCACAACCAGGTAGTTCAAAGAAAATCCATTCTGCATGTAAGATAAAGGCTCTCATTATAGTAGAGAAACAAAGGACTGCAGATGCTGGAAGAAGATGAAAAACACGATGATGCTGGAGGAACTCAGCAGGCCAGACAACATCTGTGGAGAAAAGCAGGCTCTCATTATAGTTCTATCTTTCAACACACTTACCTGTTGAAGTTTTTATTAATTAATAAGCAAGGGTACATACTACTTGAAATATATTTGAAACTGTTCCTAAAATTTATCTAAATGGACTTCAACCTTCTGTAACTACCATCACTGCCAATTCATTGTTTAAGGGCTCCAATCAGATGGTGTTAAGAATCAGAATTTAGGAATATTTGTGAATACTGTGTTATAATTTTAGAAAAAATTTAGACATACGTAGAACAGGGGATATCTGTATAAATAACAAATGGACCATGGTTGGTACAATCTTGTTGGTCGATAAATGAGGTCACTGAATGATAAACTGGTTCTGGTAAATTAAAAGGACTTATTAAGTAAAAAGCCCTACCAGTGTGCTCATGAAAATTGGGAATGGATATGCTTAGAATAGTTTTTTTTCTGA
This sequence comes from Pristis pectinata, assembly GCF_009764475.1. Classification (NCBI taxonomy): domain Eukaryota; kingdom Metazoa; phylum Chordata; class Chondrichthyes; order Rhinopristiformes; family Pristidae; genus Pristis; species Pristis pectinata. The sequence continues at coordinate 14,630,131 of NC_067408.1, read as the reverse complement.
CTGGAAAAGATAAAGTGCTAATTATGCTCTTACTTGTACAGAGAGTGTACAACTACATCCTACCTATGTGAGTATCTCGTGTACTCTGCTTTTATTTTTGGAATGGGTATTTTGTACATCTTGCTCTCACTGCTTTCTGGAAATAGATGTCCTCTATACTTAATGTATCACATGTGAAATGTATCATTATATGTAAAAATCAAGGTGTGAAACGTCAGACAAGAAAAACATGTTAAATTAAGCTTTTATTTATCTTGTATTGATGTTTTGTTCTTTCCATGAGATACTGTACCTTTATGAAGTCTTGAATAAAACAGCAAAGGGCTTAGTAGTGGTTTGTTCAATACAATCTATCGTTCGATTAGAAGTAAAAACAAGTTTGCTTATGATCAGAGTCAGTTATGCCGTTTGTATTTATTATCCTACTCTTAGTCAAATGCCATATACTGGGATGACTGCAGCACGAACCATGACCCAGTTAAGATCAAGTCACTCTCAATTGTACCAGATCCTATTAAGTTACCAGGAAAAGTCACTGTTAAATGGTCTGCTCAAGTGAAAAGCTTCCTCTGGGGAATGAAGGTAAGTGAATATTTATCCCATTCATTCTGGCAGGTTGGTTGACGTCTAATGTCACATATGTGATGTGGTTTTTGAGCTGATTGCCTTATAAATTGTGCTGCTGATTATTCAGCCACTGGGGATGTGGCTAAATTCTCCCAACTTTTACAAGATAGTTATGTATGGATTTCTTGGAGTACATGATTTATGAAATAGCATGCACAATGTTGAGTTGTAAAAGAAAGAAAAACATGATTTTTCAATGGTGACTGTCAGGGGAGGGAAGAGGAAGAAGAATTCAGGCAGGCAGACAGAGCAGGGAACCCCGGGGGCTGTTCCCCTCAGTAACAAGTTTTCTGCCTTGGAAGCTGTTGAGGGGGATGACCTGCAGGGGCCTAGCTTCAGTTACCAGGTCTCTGGCACTGGGACTGGTCCTGCTGCTCAGAAGGGAAGGATGGGAAAGAGACATGTGGTAGTGATAGGGGACTCGATAGTCAGGGAAACAGATAGGAGGTTCTGTGGCAGTGAGCATGAATCCCGGATGGTATGTTGCCTCCCAGGTGCCAGGGTCTGGTGATGTCACTGAGTTGGGTCCACAGGATTCTAGAGCGGAGGGAGAGCAGCCAGAAATTGTGGTCCATGTTGGCACCAACGACAGAGGTAGGAAGGGGGATGAGGTCCTGAAGAGTGAGTTCAGGGAGCTAGGCAGAAAATTGAGGAACAGGACCTCAAGGGTAGCAATCTCGGGATTGCTGCCAGTGGCCACGCGATAGTGAAGGTAGGAATAGGAGGAGGTGGCAGATAAATGTGTGGCTGAGAAGCTGGTGCAGGAGGGAGGATTTTAGATTTCTGGATCATTGGGATCTCTTCTCGGGAAGGTGGGACCTGTACAGAGAGGACAGGTTACACCCGAACCAGAAGGGGGCCAATATCCTTGCGGCTAGGTTTACTAGGGCGGTTCGGGAGGGTTTAAACTAGTTTGTGAGGGGGAAGGGAACCGGAGGAGTAGGTCAGAGGAAGAAGGGGATGGGGAAAAGTTAGATCAAACAGGTAGAGAGGCTTTGGGGAAGGAGAAGCAGAATACAGGCTATAAAAGTAGTAAGGTAGATGGACTGAAGTGTGTTTACTTAAATGCAAGAAGTGTCAGGAATAAGGGAGATGAACTGAGGGCTTGGATAAGTATGGGGGATTATAATATTGTGGGGCTTTTACTAAGACGTGACTGACGTCAGGAGAGGAGTGGATATTGAATATTCCTGGTTTTCGGTGTTTTAAGAGGGATAGGGAAGGGGGGAGAAGAGGAGGAGGGGTGGCGATACTGGTCAGGGACACTGTCACGGCTGTGGAAAAGATGGATGTTGTAGAAGGATCATCTCTAGAGTCCGTATGGGTGGAATAAAGGAACAAGAAAGGAGCAGTTACTCTACTAGCAGTATTCTATAGGCCCCCCGGTAGCAGTAGAGATATAGAGGAGCAGACTGGCAGGCAGTGTTTGGAGAGAAGCAAAAATAACAGGGTTGTTATAATGGGAGACTTCAACTTCCCAAATATAGACTGGAACCTGCTTAGTGCCAAAGGTTTAGATGGGACGGAATTTGTTAAATGTGTCCAGGAGGGATTCCTGACGCAGTATGTTGACAGGCCGACTAGAGGGAATGCCATGCTAGATCTAGTTTTAGGAAATGAACCGGGACAGGTGAAGGATCTATTGGTGGGTGAGCATTTGGGGGACAGTGACCATTGCTCCATAACCTTTAAAATTGTTATGGACAGGGACAGGTGCAGAGAGGACAAGAGGATTTTTAATTGGGGAAGGGCAAACTATGAGGCTATAAGGAGAGAACTTGGGAGTGTAAATTGGGATGTCCTTTTTGAAGGAAAATGTACCATGGAGATGTGGTCGATGTTCAGGGATCTTATGCAGGATGTTAGGGATAAATATGTCCCGGTGAGGCAGAGAAGGAATGGCAGGGTGAAGGAACTGTGGGTGACAAGAGAGGTGGAACGACGAGTTAGGGAGAAGAAGGTAGCGTACATGAGGAATAAGCAGCAAGGTTCAGACAGGGCCCGTGAGGAATATAGGGTAGCGAGGAAGGAACTTAAGAATGGGCTGAGGAGAGCTAGAAGGGGACATGAAAAGGCGTTGGCTAGTAGGGTTAAGGAAAATCCCAAGGCCTTTTTCACGTACTTGAAGGGTAGGAGGATGGCTAGGGTAAAGGTAGGTCCAATTAAAGACAAAGGTGGGAGAATGTGCCTGGAGGCGGCGGAAGTGGGAGAAGTTCTCAATGAGTACTTCTCTTCGGTATTCACCAGGGAGAGGGGTCTTGATGACGCGGAAGGGAGTGCTGGTAAGGGTAATGTTCTCGAGGTTGTAGATATCAAGAGAGAGGATATGTTGAAGTTGTTAAGTAATATTAAGACAGAAAAATCTCCGGGGCCTGACGGGATTTTCCCCAGGCTGCTTCGAGAGGCTAGGGAGGAGATTGTTGAACCGCTGGTAAGGATCTTTGAGTCCTCGTTGTCCATGGGGATGGTGCCAGAGGATTGGAGGCTTGCAAATGTTGTCCCCTTGTTCAAAAAAGGTAATAGGGATAGGCCAGGGAATTATAGACCGGTGAGTCTCATGTCTGCGGTGGGTAAGCTGTTAGAAAGGATTCTAAGGGATAGGATTTATGAACACCTGGAGAATCATGGACTGATTAGGGACAGCCAGCATGGCTTTGTGAAGGGAAGATCTTGCCTCACAAGCCTGATAGAGTTCTTTGAGGAGGTGACCAGGAAGATTGATGAGGGCAGTGCGGTGGATGTGGTTTACATGGATTTTAGTAAGGCGTTTGATAAGGTTCCTCATGGTAGGCTTCTTCAGAAGGTCAGAGGCCAAGGGATCCAGGGAAGCTTGGCTGTGTTGATTAGGAATCGGCTTGCATGTAGAAGGCAGAGGGTTGAGGTGGAAGGAGTGCCCTTGGATTGGAGGGCAGTGACTAGTGGTGTCCCACAGGGATCGGTTTTGGGACCTCTACTTTTTGTGATATTTATTAATGACTTAGATGAAGGGGTGGAAGGCTGGGTTAGTAAGTTTGCGGACGACACTAAGATCGGCGGTGTTGTGAATAGTGTGGAGGGCTGTCGGAACTTACAGAGGGATATTGATAGGATGCAGAGCTGGGCTGACAAGTGGCAGATGGAGTTCAATCCGGAGAAGTGTGAGGTGGTACACTTTGGAAGGACAAACTCCAGGGCAGAGTACAGGGTAAATGGCAAGGTACTTGGCAGTGTAGAGGAGCAGAGGGATCTGGGGGTTCATATTCACAGTTCATTGAAAGTTACCTCACAGGTGGAAAGAGCAGTTAAGAAGGTCAATGGGATGTTGGCTTTCATAAGTCGTGGGATTGAGTTTTAGAGCCGCGAGGTGATGATGCAGCTTTACAAAACTCTAGTTAGGCCACACTTAGAGTACTGTGTTCAGTTCTGGTCGCCTCATTATAGGAAGGATGTGGAGGCGTTGGAGAGGGTGCAGAGGAGATTTACCAGGATGCTGCCTGGATTAGAGCGTATGGAATATGAGCAAAGGCTTAAGGTGCTAGGCCTTTATTCACTGGAAAGGAGGAGGATGAGAGGAGACATGATAGAGGTATATAAAATATTGAGAGGAATAGATAGAGTAGACAGTCAGCGCCTCCTTCCCAGGGCACCAATGCTCAAGACGAGAGGTCATGGCTTTAAGGTTATGGGTGGGAGGTTCAGGGGAGATGTCAGGGGGAAGTTTTTCACCCAGAGAGTGGTTGGTGCATGGAATGCATTACCTGGGGTGGTGGTGGAGGCAGATACATTGGACAGGTTCAAGAGTTTGTTGGATAAGCACATGGAGGAATGTGAGATGGAGGGATATGCGGGAGGAAGGGGTTAGGTAGTGTGAGGGTGGTTTGATGGACGGCACAACATGGTGGGCCGAAGGGCCTGTTTTGTGCTGTATGGTTCTATGGTTTTATGGATGCTTGGGATCTGCAATGTACTCCTGGCAATAGAGGTGGATTTAACCAGGCCATTCAATAAAGAACTGGAAGAGTACTTGAAAAGTAAAAATTGCAGGATGGAAGAGTGGGATAAGTTGGGCTGCTTTTATATGGAGCCAGCAAGGACTTGATGGACCGAGTGGCCTGCTTCCATGTTGTAACTTCTATGTGATTCTGAGAAATTCAACATGTGTATCATGAGATAGCTATCAAACAAGGGATTGAAATAAAAATAGAAAATGTGGGAAAAACTCAGCAGGTCAGGCAGTATCTATAGAAAGAGAAACAATGTTAACACTTTAGGTTGAAGACCCTTCCACAGAACTCTAGCAAGTCACTGGGCTATACAATGACTACTATGGTCAGAGGAGGCACAAAATCAGTTGTCCACTAGGGATAGAGTTTGGACACAGCAAAGTCCCTCCCAGCCCATTCAACCTTGCAAAGTCCTTCTCACAGACATTAGAGAACTGGTACTAAACTGGGGCTACTGATTCACAGACCAGTCAAGCAGTTTTCTAACACAGAAGCAAACCTAATGGACAGATTTCTCCATCTCTCTGGATACGTCTTTCCCCATCAGCAGGAAGACCCACCAAAGGGATGGCACAATGATATACAGGCAGCCGTGAGTAGCCATGGTGCCCTCAAATCTCAAGCCATCAGGTGAAACTTGGGCAAGGAAACCACCTCCTGATTTCCACCTTCCACGCTCTCTCAACAGATGAAGCAGTGCTCCTCTAAGTTGAACGATACTTGGAAGAAGCACTGAAAATAACAAGGGCACAGAATGTAATCTGACTGGGTGGCTTCAACATCCAGGACCAAGAGTGGCTTCACCCTTGAATAAGACATGGAACACAGCGGACAGACTGGGTCTGTAGGTGGTGAGTGAATCTATAAGACTTTGTCCCTCACCAATCTACCTGTGGCAGATGCCACATTGGTAGAAGTGACCATTGCACAGTTTGCTGTGGCAAGGAAGTCCTGAATTCACAGTGACAACACCCTCTACGTTGTGTGGCACCATTTTTCATGTTTCAAAAGTGTCTATGATTTAGTTAAGAGTTGTGAGATGACCTCCACTCTCTTGCTCAGTACGTTGACCGCAGGAAGAAGTTGAATTGAAATTTCAATGGGTTTCATTTAACAGTGAAGCGTATTAAGAATAACTTCTGCTATTTTATGTTTAATTGTCTTAGGCTGAAATAAGACTTTATAAGAAATTTCTCTTTTGGTGGCGGTTTCCTGCCCTGCTTCTTTCCAATGTGATTTCGATGTATGCAAACGCTGAATCGTGAGTCACCTTGTTACATCAATACTGTAAGTTTAATATTTCCTCCAACATGATACAAATGTTAAGGTCCTCGTGTTTGGATATTACTAATCTAAGATGATACTTGTCAGTATGGAACAAAGTGCTGGTTATATGTCTTCTAGGAATTAATGCCTATTCTAATTAGGATGGATCTATCAATAAGTTCATTTCTTGTTCTACTCTTATATTCAAATGTATCACAGCGTCTACCAATGAAGTGGATGTGGGCTGGGGCATACTTCTTTGAAAAAAATGGTGTATTTATAAGAAACAGAAAACTACAACAGCCTCATGTAAGAGAAAGGAGAATTCTCCAGAAAACTGTAATGAGCAGAGGATAGTTATATTTAACCTATGCACATAAAGTCAGTCTAAGTCCATGTGATGCTGCTGCAAGTAAGTTTTTCATTGCACCTGTGCATACATGTACTTGTACATATGACAATAAACTCTGACTTTGACTTTGACAAATATGATCGACGTGGGGATTATCAAAAAATCTGCTCTTTGCCTGCATTGTTATCATACTCGACCTAAAATTAATCTTTCACATAACCAGCTACAGTATAAAAAAACTTATTGGTCAATCTATGTACTTTAACTCTTATAAATTTCCAATAATTGTCATAATTTGAGTAATTCATTGGATTAATATTTCAAACATCATATCTAATCTTCAGTCAATTAGAACCATAGCAACATCTGTACCAACTAACCAAAAACAATATGTTCTGTACAGTTTGCTAACATGATACAAATGTCAAAGTCTTTTGTGCAAAGTATATTCTATTATGTTCTCTGCTTTTTTCCTCACTGGAATAAATCGGTAGGATTCTAATAAAACAACTTTCAATTCGATTAACAAAACTGTATTGCAGCACCCACAAAGTGGAATTGTTAAAGTAATAACATGTTCTCCAGTTAACTCTAGAGCACCATAAACTGGGACTATTACAATATTTCATTCATACATGGCCAACAAGACAGATGCCAAAAATTAAGTAAAGATTAAGGTTATACCAAACCATAATAAAGCAACTCACCAAGAGCATCATAGACTACATTACACTGGAATGACAAAAATGCATGGAGCAACCCCAATTAAAGTTTGATTATCGATGGGGTATATATTCGTACCGCAAGTACAACTTGAATGGAGTTGATTCTCTTCAGTCCAGTGAGTGTTACGGAACGTTTTTATTCAACATTATTTTTCCCTATTTGGCACAGCTGTGACTTATACCTACAGAGAAAAAGATTATGTGAAAATCAAGTAGAATTTCCACAGCAGTGCTGTGGCACAGTTTTGGAAGGGGACCAGTGAAAGCGGAAGGAAAACTGGTCAAACATTTGAAAAGCCCTCACAGAAATTTCAGGTTCATTGAGGCAGGGGGAGGGGCAGTGGGGAGCGGAAGGGGTAGTGGCGGTGCTGAGTGGCTTAGGGCAATGCTGTGTTTGCAATGGATAACGATGGAACTTCACCAGATCCTGCTGGTCTTGCAGAGCGTTTGTGTTGGTTTGGCTCCAGTCTCATACCCAGATCTAAAGGAATCTCCACTATCCATTACATAACAACATGTTGGTACAAATATGATCAGTGAAGACAGTGGCTCTCTAACTCATTACAAAATTGAGTCCATTTTTGGTACACCACAGAATCCTAGTCACATTTTGAAGGAAAGTGAATCACAGGTCAATCACAGAAAATGTGTGTATTTTTCTGTTTGCAACTATAATTCCTAGCATTGAACATTTCCCCAGGTAAATACTACAAAGGGTAATTGGTATTGTTCTCAAACCAGTGCCTCTTCGAATGTACTTTTCAAATGAGAGTAGAACTATGGATTAAAACCCAAAACCCATTAGTTGCTTTCCCCCACAATCTGTCTTTCATTTGCTGTTATCAGACAAGTACCAGCAGATTAATTGCTATCAATGAATCTGCTCGTACTTGCCTCATAACTGCAAACAAATTGCAGGTCGTGGTCTGATCCCCTCAGCGCCAGATAAAATTCTATGCACGTAATGCAGCTTTTGAAATATATGCATAGAAAGGATGCACAGTCTTGCCAAGATGCACAGTTTAATGGAAGCTATAGGCTCAGAATAAGTTCCAATAAATCACTGCTTACATTTGTATGTATTATGATTTATGATCACAACATAAAAGAGCCATATCTGTAAGATGCACTACCACATGCCCTGCGCAATTACACCAAAAGGGCTGAGGGGTTCAAATCACAATTTCCTTTTTTTTGTTGTTGAATATACATTTCTGATAGAGTTCAAGAGCACTCTTACCTTTCAGTCATGAGCTTATGTTTGCACAATCTGTAAATACGAAAATCTTACAGAGAAGCTTAGGTTGATATGTCAGTGTTACTTCTGAGGAGCTGATATATTAGTGGAGATGCCATCTTTCAGATGGGATTTTGAAGTGAGGTTCTATCTTCCCCCTCAGGTCCCCTAAAGCCACTATTTATCCCCCCACCCTCCCCCAAACCCATCCCTCCCTCTCCTCAGGCCCTTTCCCTTGCAAGTATAGAAGGTGTAACACTTGTCCCTACACCTCCTCCCTCACCACGATCCAAGGACCTAAACAGCCCTTCCAAGTGAGGCAGAGATTCACATACTTCAACTCTGTTTATTGCATTTGGTGCTCTTGATGTGGTCTCTACATTGGTGAGACCAAACGCAGACTAGGCAACCACTTTGCCGAGCACCCGTTTTCCATCCGCGAGGACATTCTGGAGCTCCCAGTTGTAAGCCATTTCAATTCCCTTCCCCGTTCCCACACCAACCAGTCTGTCCTCGGCCTCCTCCACTGCCAGGGTGAGGCCAAACGCAAACTAGAGAAACAGCACCTCCTATTCCACCTGGGTGGTCTACAACCCGACAGCATGAACATTGAATTCTCCAACTGAGAGTAACCCGCTCCCCCTCAGTCCCTTTCCCTCTCCTCCTGAACTACTCAGTTCCTCCTACACACACCCAACCCCACCCCCAAGCTCCTGGTCACCCTGTTTCTTTCTCCTCCTCTATCCACTCCATCTGCCCATCACTCGCACACTCCTCCCACTGGGTCCCCTCCCCACACTGTTCCCATCTGTCCACCCCACCTCCCTTACTTAGTTACCTGCTCCACCTTCCTTTCCAATCATATTTCATCATCTGCTGCCATTAGTTGCCTCCAGCTATCACCTCCCACTTCCTGCCACTACTTCCACTGTTCCCCCGATCTGCCAATCACCCCTCCTCACCTGGATCCACCTATTGCTTGCCAGCTCTTGCCTCACCCCTTCCCCTCACCTCTTTATACTTGCTATCTCCCTTCTACTCATTCAGTCCAGATGAAGGGTCTCAAACAAAAACAGATGCTGCTACTCATTCCCTCTACAGTTTCTGCCAGACCTGTTGAATTCCTCCTGCAGTTTGTTTTTTGCCAGTACTTATTCTTATCAATGTCACCGGCTAAGTTGCACAAAATCTTCGTCAAAGGGTCCAAGTCTCTCCCTCGGCACCCGGATCAAAAAAGAGGAATTTCATGTCAATATCAAGTCAAAAATATTGTTGAGTAATAATAATGATTGTTAATGTTTGGAGGGCCATAAGAATTGATATTTGAATTAGAAATTAGGATAGAAATGAATTAAACAGTCATGTCTATACTGAAAGTAGTGTCCCAGACAAATCAAAAGATTAATTTGTCTTTAAACAAAACATTTGTATTTCAGGAAACTTCCCAAGAAGCAACGTATGAGATTGTCCAACCACCTTTCGCATCCTTTCTAATAAATGGCTATTACTCTGCAACAGTTATCCTGTCGAGTGGTGGGAAACAAGTTGGCTGTGCTAATGTCTACTTTAACCTTCAAGCTGCATAACATACAGAAGAAAACCAAAAATTCACAGGCTGATTATTGTCTTCTCTTTGAGGCAATAGTTCTTGACACACCCATTTAGGATAGAACATAGAACAATTACAGCACAATTCAGGCCCTTCGGCCCACAAAGCTGTGCCAAACATGTCCCTGCCCTAGAAATTACTAGGCTTACCCATAACCCTCTATTTTACTCAGCTCCATATACCTATCTAACAGTATCTTGAAAGACCCTATCATATCAGCCTCCACCACCGTTTCCGGCAGCCCATTCCACACACTCACCACTCTCTGAGTCAAAAACTTACCCCTGACATCTCTTCTATATCTACTTCCCAGCACCTCAAACCTATGTCCTCTTGTGCCACCAATTCAGCCCTGGGGAAAAGCCTTTGACTATCTACCCTATCAATACCTCTCATCATCTTATACACCTCAGTCAGGTCCCCCCTCATCCTCCGTCTCTCCAAGGAGAAAAGGCCGAGTTCCCTCAACCTGCTTTCATAAGGAATGCTCTGCATTCCAGGCAGCATCCTTGTAAATCTCCTCTGCACCCTCTCTATGGCTTCCACATCTTTCCTGTAGTGAGGCGACAAGTGGGGTCTGACCGGGGACCTATTCAGCTGCAACAATACCTCACGGCTCCTAAATTCAATTCCCCTATTTATGAAGGACAATACACCATATGCCTTCTTAACCACAGAGTCAACCTGCGCAGCCGCTTTGAGCGTCCTGTGGACTCAGATCCAGGGATCTCTCTGATCCTCCACACTGCCAAGAGTCCTACCATTAAGACTATATTCCGCCAACATATTTGACCTACCAAAATGAACCACTTCACACTTATCTGGGTTGAACTGCATCTGCCACTTCTCAGCCCAACTCTGTATCTTATCTATGTCCCTCTGTAACCTCTGACAGCCCTCCAAACTAGCCACAACACCCTCAACCTTCGTGTCATCCGCAAACTTACTAACCCATCCCTCCACTTCCTCATCCAGGTCATTTATAAAAATCACAAATAGTAAGGGTCCCAGTACAGATCCCTGAGGTACACCACTGGTCACCGACCTCCACTGAGAATACGACCCTTCAACAACCACTCTTTGCCTTCAGTGGGCCAGCCAGTTCTGGATCCACACCGCAATGTCCCCTTGGATCCGATGTCTCCTCACCTTCTCCATAAGCTTTGCATGGGGTACCTTATCAAACGCCTTGCTGAAATCCATATACACTACATCTACTGCTTTCCCTTCATCGATATGCTTAGTCACATCCTCAAAAAATTCAATCAGGCTCGTAACTCAGGACCTGCCCGTAATAAAGCCATGCTGACTATTCCTAACCATATTATACCTCTCCAAATGTTCATAAATCCTGCCTCTCAGGATCTTCTCCATCAGCTTACCAACCACTGAGGTAAGACTCACCAGTCTATAATTTCCTGGGCTATCCCTACTCCCCTTCTTGAATAAGGGAACAACATCCACAACCCTCCAATCTTCCGGAACCCCTCCCGTCTCCATGGACGACACAAAGGTCATTATCAGAGGCTCCGCAATCTCCTCCCTCGCCTCCCACAACAACCTGGGGTACATCTCATCCGGTCCCGGCGACTTATCTAACTTGATGCTCTCCAAAAGTTTCAGCACCACCTCTTTTCTAATATCTACATGCTCAAGCTTTTCAGGCTACTGCAAGTCCCCACTACAATCCCCCAGATCTTTTACCATGGTGAATACTGATGTAAAGTATTCATTAAGTACCTCCGCTATTTCTTCCAGATCCATACACACTTTCCCACTGCTGCACTTGATAGGCCCTATTCTTTCGCATTTCATTCTCTTACTCTTTACATACTTGTAGAACGCCTTGGGGTTTTCCTTAATCCTGCCCGCCAAGGCCTTCTCATGTCTCCTTCTGGCTCTCCTAATCTCTTTTTTAAGTTCCTTCCTTTTAGCCTTGTACTCCTCCAGATCTCTAACACTACCTACCTCTCTGTACCTTTTGTATGCTTTTCTTTTCCTTTTGACTAGATTTATTATAGCCTTCGTACACCACGGTTCCTGTATCCTATCATGACTCCCCTGTCTCATCGGAACATGCCTGTGCAGAGCTCCACACAAATATCCCCTGAATATTTGTCACATATCTTCTGTACTTTTCCCAGAGAACATCTGTTCCCAATTTAATCTTCCAATTTCCTGCCTGAGAGCCTCATAATTCCCTTTACTCCAAGTAAACACCTTTCTAGCCTGTCTGTTCCTATCCCTCTCCAGTGCTAATGTAAAGGAGATAGAATTATGATCACTATCACCAAAATGTTCGCCCACTGAGAGATCTGACACCTGACCAGGTTCATTACCCAATATCTGATCAAGCACAGCCTCTCCTCTTGTAGGTCTATCTACATACTGTGTCAAGAACCCTTCCTGAACACACCTAACAAACTCCACCCCGTCTAAACACCTCACTGTCTGGAGATGCCAATCGATGTTTGGGAAATTAAAATCCCCCATCACAACAACTCTGTTATTCTCACACCTTTCTAGGATCTGCTTCCCTATCTGCTCCTCAATAACCCTGTCACTATTGGGCGGCCTATAAAAAACACCCAGCACCGTTATCGACCCCTTCCTGTTCCTAACCTCCACTCACAGCGACTCCGTAGACAATCCCTCCACAACGTCCACCTTTTCTGCAACCGTGACACTATTTCTGATCAACAGTGCCACTCTCCCACCTCTCTTGCCTCCCTCTCTGTCCTTCCTGAAACATCTAAAACTCGGCACTTGAATCAACCATCCAAGTCTCCGTAATGGCCACCACATCATAGCTCCAAGTATCGATCCAAGCTCTAAGCTCATCCGCCTTGTTCACAACACTCCTTGTGTTAAAATAGACACATCTCAAGCCTGTCTGAACACGTCCCTTCTCTATCACCTGCCTATGGTACTTACTCCTAGCCTCCTCTATTTCAGAGCCAAACACCTCTTCCCCAGTCTCTCCAGTACGGATCCCACCCCCCAATAATTCTAGTTTAAACTCTCCCCAGTAGCCTTAGCAAACTTCCCCTCCAGTATGTTGGTCCCCCTGAGATTCAAGTGCAACCTGTCCTCTTTGAACAGGTCATACCTGCACCAAAAGAGGCCCCAAAGATCCAGAAAACTGAATCCCTGCTCCTGACTCCAATCCCTCAACCACATATTTAACCTCCTCCTCATTCTGTTCCTATACCCACTGTTGCTTAGCACAGGCAGTAATCTGGAAATTACTACCTTTGAGGTCCTGCTTCTCAACTTCCTTTCTAATTCTCTATAGTCTCTTTTCAGGACCTCATTCCTTTCCCTACCTACGTCGTTGGTACCAATATGTACCACGACCTCTGGTTGTTCTCCCTCCCCCTTCAGGATATCTTGGACGCGATCAGAAACATCCCGGACCCTGGCACCTGGGAGGCAAACTACCTTCCCAGTTTCTTTCCTGCGTCCACAGAATCGCCTGTCTGCCCACCTAACTATAGAGTCCCTCATCACTAGTGCCCTCCTCACTCCTTCCCTACCCATCTGAGCCACAGGGCCGGGCTCTGTGCCAGAGACACTGCCACTGTTGCTTCCCCCAGGTAGGTTGTCTCCCCCAACAGTACTCAAACAGGAGTACTTATTGTCAAGGGGTACAGCCACAGGGGTACTCTCTAGTACCTGACCTCTTCCCCTTTCCCTTTCCCTTCCCCCTCCTGACTGTGACCCAAATGCCTGATTCCGATGGTCCCGGCGTGACCACCTGCCTATAACTCCTCTCTATCACCTTCTCACTCTCCCTGACCAGATGAAGGTCATCGAGCTGCATCTCCAGTTCCTTAACACAGTCCCTCAGGAGCTGCAGCTCGACACACCGGGTGCAGATGTAGCCTTCCCGGAGTCAGGGAGACTCTGGGAACTCCCACATCTGACACTGAGTACAGGAAACCGCACTCATACTCCTTCCTTAACTCAAGTTACCTACCTTTCCTCTCCCCTTTATGCTGAAGCCCCTTGAGCCAAAGCCTAGAACACTCTGCTCCCTCTCACTCTGCTGCCCGCTCTGACGCTGCCCGCTGGATACGGCGGTTGGCTTTTTAAACTGCCCGCGCTGAGCCTGCGCAGTCCAGCCCCCACTCTACCACTTAAAACTTTTACAACCCTTATAAACGTACCTTTAGGATGCATTAGGTTCTTGCTATAATATTACCAATTTTTTTTAGTTCATTGATCTGTCCTGTATTCTGAAATCCTTTCATTCACATGTTAATTGCTGTACATTAATTGTGAAAGGATAATTAATAAATTGTGCATAATTCTCTTTACCAATGTACCTATAACCTTATTAAAGTAATAGCATTCTAACCAAGAAAACTGTCTCCAGTACTTTGAATACTGAAAAAAACTCCTCGCCATCATTCAGTTCCGAGCATGCTGCAACATGAAGTTCAGTGAAAATGGTTTGCCAATTTAAAAGAAAAGATCTTAATAGTATACATGGTCGTTTGGTCACTGTGTCTATGCCTGTGGTTTGCTGAAACATCTTAAAAGAATCCTGTTGTCATCGTCAATCCCAAAGACCCCTGTTGTTATTTTTTTTTTCCCTGCTTTAATTGTTAATCTACCATTTCCTTATAAAAAGCAGTTGACTTTCCAAAAACTCACTCCATCAAAAGATTCCTGTTAACCTTTCCATTTACTCTTAGTTAGCAATTTAAGCCCCACATGACTGACATCTAATCAGAGGAGATGTCCTTCTGGTCTTTAATTTATCAAAGTTCTCCCTCACCATTCTTCCATTCTTTCATGCACAATCTAGCTTGAGCCATCCTTCCTGATGATTCATTAGAGGAAATGGGAAAGCCGATTATAAGGAGGGAGTAAATGATTAAGGGGGAGAAAGGATGGAAGAAAATTGAAATGATGGGGCTTGATGTGTAAATAATCATAATGATGATATTGAGGAAAAAGTCTTACTGAAACAATAGAACAAGACCCTTGTTCCACTTTCCCAAGATCCTCTACCACCTGAACTTTGACTCCTACCACTTTTAGCCAAAAGTGCTGAAGTGTTTCTCCTTTTCAGTATGCTTTTGAGTTCTTCAACATTTCAGAAGCCACTTTTGAACCAATTTGCATGATGTCAAGAAACAGCTAAATGTGTTGGTTATAGCAAGGTTAATGGACCCTGAAAACATTCTGTTAAGACTTGTGCTCCAGACTATATTGCATCTTGTGCCAAGCTACGCTATTGTCACTACAACACAGGGACAGGAGCACAATATCATTGTTATTTTGTCATTTGTAATCCAGAGGTGGAATAATGTTCTGGTGTGTTGATACCACCAAAGTAGCTAAGGATTTTACATTTTAAAATCTGAAGTCAAAATAGACAGTAACAAGAACAGTGACTATGAAAAATCTGCCTGCTTCATTAAGAAGAAACACTGCCCTGTCTGACCTATGAGTGACTCCAGACATATCAATGTAGTCAACACTTAACTGACCTCTGTAGTGGACTGCCAAGTTTTTCAGTTCAAGGACAAGAAAGAATAGACAATAATTCTTGGCCTTGCCAGTGTTGCTGCCAAAAAAAGTGAAAATTACCCCAGGAATTTCCTGTTCAGTAAAATGCAGGATGAACGTAATGAAGCAATTATTGTCTCCATCAACCTAGATACAATGTAAAGGAAGGTGCATTGATAGTTTTGTCAAGCAACATTTACACCCCAGTAGCCTGCTCACTGATGCTTCATTTGGTTTCTGCATGGACAATTTGGCTTCGGACCTTCTAGCAGTCTTGGCCCAAACGTGGACAACAGAGCTAATTCCTAAACATGAAATGAGACATAAAGGCAGCATTTAAACAAGCGTGGCAAGAAGGAGCTTTATCAAAGGTGAAACCAGCATAAAAGAAATTTTCTGTGGTTATTATTGATCAATCATCCCAGCTCCAGGACATTGATCTTTGGGATAGTATCTGAGGTCCAGCAGTCTTGTGCTCATTAATGATCTTTTGGGGATGTTCACTGATGATTGAGCAGCATTCATTTTTATTTCAGGCAATGAAATGGAGCACAATTTGTCCTACACCAGAGTAAAGATAAATGAGAGAGGATCTCATAGAGAACCAAAAAATTCTAACAGGGCGAGACAGACTAGATACAGGGAGGATGTTCCTGAGGGATGCAGGTTCCAGAGCTAGGGGTCAAAGCATCAGAACACAAGATATGCCATTTAGAAACAAGATCAGGAGTGGGAAACTTAAGGAATTCCCCGCTACAGAAACAGTGGAGGCCAAGTCAGCAAATATATCCAAGAAGGATATGGATATAAATTTACTGTATCCATATTTTGTTATAAGTTATGAGGAAGTTAATTCAATCCATTGAATTTTTTGAAATGGTGACCAAGGTGTTGCCTCCACGGACTTCAGCAAGATTTTTGTTAAGGTGCCACATGGTAGGCTAGTCTGGATAGTTAGATCACATGGGATCCAGGGTAAGCTAGCCAATTAGCTACAAAGTCGGCATGATGGTAGGAGTCAGAGGGTGGTAGTGGAGGGTTGCTTTTCAGATTGGGGACCTGTGATCAGTGGTATTCCACAGAAATCAGTGCTGGGTTTACTGTTGTTCATCCATTTGGATGACAATGTAGTTAACGTGGATAATAAGTTTGCAGACAAAACCAAAGCTGGTGGTATAGTGGGCAGTGAAGAAGGTTGTCTAAGATTACACCAGGATCGAGATCAACAAGGAATGGCCGATGGAATTTAACTCTGACATGTACGAGGTGTTGCATTTTAGTAAGTTAAAACAGGGCAGGACTTAAACTGTAAATGATAGGGCACTGGAGAGCATTGTAGAACAGAGAGATGTAGGGGTACAGATACATAATTCCCTGAAAGTGGTGAAACAGGTAGGTAGGGTAGAGAAGTCTTTTGGCGTGCTTTCCTTCATTAGTGAGGGTAATGAGTAGAGGAGTTGGAACACCATGTTGCAACTGTACAAGCTATTGGTGAGACCACACTTGGGGTATTGTGTGTGGTTCTGGTTGCCCAGCCCTAGGAAGGATGCCATTAAGCTTGAAAAGATGCTGAAAAGATTCATATGGACGTTACCAGGACAGGAGGGTTTGAGTTATGAGGAGACAAGGAGAGACTAAATAGGCTGGGACCATCGGTAGTATCTACAGGAGGCACTACCTCAAGAAGATAACATCTATCATCAAAGATCCCCACCATCTGGGCCATGCCATCTTCTCACAGCTACCATTGGGCAGAAGGTACAAAAGCCTGAAGTCCCAAACCAGCAGGTTCAAGAGCAGTTGTTTTCCTTCAAACATTTGGTTCTTGAACCAACCTGCAAAACCCAAATCACCACTATAGTTAAGCAATACTATGACCACTCTGATCACTTTGCATTAAAATGGACTTTTTTTTGTTCTAATTGTGTTCTTTTCTTGTAAAAATTGTATATAATTTATTTATGTTTTTCTTGTGAATGCTGCTTATATGATGCTACATGGCTGTGATGCTGCTGCAAGTAAGTTTTTCATTGCACCTGTGCACACATGTATTTGTGCACATGACAATAAACTCAATTTGACTTTGACCTTAACTTCTTTCCCTGGAGCATAGGAGGCTGAGGGGTGATCTTCCAGAGGTGTATAAAATCATGAGGGGCATGGATAAGGTAAAGAGTCACAGTCTTTTTCCCAGGGTAGGGGAGTCTAAAACTAGAGGGCGTATGTTTAAGGTGAGGGGGACAAGATTTAAAAGGGATTTAAAGGACAACTTTTTCACACAGCGGGTGGTGGTGTGTGGAATGAGCTGCCAGAGGAAGTGTTAGAGCTGGGTACAAATATAATGTTTAAAAGACATTTAGACAGGTACATGGATAGGAAAGGTTCAGAGGGAGATGCGCCAAATGCAGGCAAACGGGACTAGCTCAGGTAGACATCTTGGTCAGCAAGGGGGAGTTGGGCCGAAGGGCCTCTTTCCGTGATGTATAACTCTATGACTCTATGATATGTTGACGTAGCAGTAATATTGCAAGGATATGCTTGGTGAAGTAAATAAAGACGATATCATGTCTTATTTGTCTAAATATTTATTTCATGAATGAAATATACTTTTGGAAGAAAGAAAAACTACAGTTTCTGAAGGGGCTTTCAAGATCTCTCACCGAAGCTTCATTTATATCACTTGTGCCAATCTTCCAAAGCTACAATCACGAGAAAGTCGAGAGGAATTTTATCTCAAAATAATCAACAGATAGCTCTCTCTCTATATTGAGCTTGGAATGTTTCCTTGAAATGCTATCCATGTCATAGTGCAATCTAAGGTAGAAATCCTCCCCAGTCAAACAAAAAATCTAGACCAGGAAAGTAAAAATTAATCAGTCATTGCAAAAGCAAAAAATACTTGAAATAATCGACAGGTCAGGCAGCTTCTGTGGAGACAGTAGCAGAATTCAGGTTGTCATCCTTACACTTGAACTGGAAAAGTTTAGTGATTTGACAAATTTTATCAAGTTAAAAAGTTGTAATGGTGGAAGGGAAGGAAAGAACAAAAGGGAAGAGTTGTGAACAGTGGAAGGAAGAGAGACTGACTGGAAAATGATGATTTGTAAAGCCACAATGCAGTTGTAATGGCAAGAAACAAAAACGAGAGTTGCTGGTGATGGTAGTTTAAATGGAAGTAACTTATTTATTAGCAACAGCAGCTGAGACTGTAGTTGCAACAGGTAAAAAGGCAGATGCTGCATCGCCATCTCTTACATAAGAAGGAGCTGTAGAAAGGGAAGGGTACAGAAATGAAGAGCAGAGATGAAGGTTTCAGGAATGGTTCCTCTAAAATGTAGAAAAGAGAGGGAAAGTTTAAGTTTTGTCATTCTGGTGCTTTGGCAAATCCAGCACTTTCTTTTAAAAAATCTATGCAGATTGTATGATCTACATCATTTAATTTCTGGGATTATAGTGTGTTGGGTTCTTACAGTAACATAACATAAACACAGTTGGACCAGAGCTTTAACGAAATACCTCTCTATTGTGTCAGCCAATTTTCGAAGCTGGATTGATGGAAGGTCTGTACAATGTTGGCAGGTTAGCCATGTGACACAGTTTCATAAAGTGAAGGTTATCACAACAACCTTAAGCAAGTCATCAATATGTTCAAGCCTGGAAATAGAGCAGGGCTAAGCTCAGTTCTAGGGACGGGCAGGCACAGTAGTGTAGCGGTTAGTATAACGTTATTACAGCACCAGCGGCCTGGGTTAAATTCCGGCAACTGTCTGTAAGCAGTGTGTATGTTCTCCCTGTGTCTGCGCGGGTTTCCTCCGGGTGCTCTGGTTTCCTCCCACATTCCAAAGACGTACGGGTTAGGAAGTTGTGGGTATACTATGTTGGTGCCGGAAGCGTGCCGACACTTGCGGGCTGCCCCAGAACACTGTACGAAGAGATGCATTTCACTGTGTGTTTCAATGTACATGTGACTAATAAAGATATCTTATCTTATCTTATCTTATCTTAATTCTGTCCAGGTTTTATCCATCATGGTCTGGAAAATGCTGGCCATAGACTCAATAACCTCATGTAACCTTACTGTACATTGAAGATCCAATATTGCAGATTACTTTTGTTAACATTCAGTTGTATGCAGGCAATGGAGAAATCCAATTTTCTGAATGCCTTTGGTAATTTAATGTTTTGCACAAGTCATGCAAAGTAGGGAGCAAATATTGTTCACTACCCGGGTCTTACTTCTTGTGACTTTGCACTCTCCATGCAGTAACACTGTTTTGCCCACTTTTGTTCAGGTCACCTACCTACAGGAAAGATATCAATAAGCTTGAAAGAGTGCAAAGAAAATTTACACGGATGTTGCTGGGACTTGAGGACCTGAGTTATAGGGAAAGTTTGAGTAGGTTAAGACTTTACTCCCTGGAGCTCAAGACAATGAGGGGAGATCTTATAGAAGTATACAAAATTATGAGGGGTATAGATAGGATGAATTCATGCAGGCTTTTCCCCCTAAGGTTGGGTGAGACTAGAACTAGAGGACATAGGTTTAGGGTGAAAGGTGAAATATATAAGGGGAAAACACCATGATGCTGGAGGAACTCAGCAGGCCAGGCACCTTATGCTGCCTGGCCTTCCTCTAGCATCATGGTGTTTTTCATCTAGATTCCAGCATCTGCAGTCCTTTGTTTCTCTAATATATAAGGGGAATCTGAGGGGTAACTTCTTCACTCAGAGGGTGGTGCGAGTGTGGAACAAGCTGCCAGCGGAAGTGGTAGATGAGAGTTCAATTGTAACATTTAAGAGAAGTTTGGATAGGTACATGGATGAGAGGGGTTTGGAGGGATATGGTCCGGGTGCAGGTAGATGGAAGTAGGCAGAAGATCAGGTCAGCATGGACTAGATGGGCCAAAGGGCCTGTTTCTGTGCTGTAGTACTCTATGACTCTATGACTTAAACACATCCCACTACTGACATTGCCCCCTCACTTTACTCAGTTCTCACATTGTATCATTTTGTTCTGGCCTATCTATTTAATTCTGAACTTGACTGTTTAGAAGATGCTCACCTTGGACAAAAGACTAACCTTGTGTTTAGTCTGATGCAAATAATGCAGTGCAGTAGCAGTGCACATAACATTGCATCACCTGTTGAAAAGGATGCAGAATGGATGTGGAGAAGGTGACACACAAAGTGCATATGTTGAATGTGAGTAACGATTAGCCAGTGAAACTCTCCTTGTTTGTGATGTTAAATTGTATGTGCCTGTTGAAATTAGCATGTGAAGTGGTGATAAACCACACAACAGACGTTTGACAAGGGAACAAGACTTCTCTTCTCACCCTCTGACAAAACACAATGGAATTATGCACCTATCAAGAAAGAAACACTTGGAAATGCATTTGGAATCATGAAGTTCCTTCAGTTTTTAAGAGGCAGATCTTTGGTACGTCACCAAAGACTCTTGCAAATTCCTACAGATGTATGGTGGAGAGCATTCTGACTGGTTGCATCACTGCCTGGTATGGAGCCTCCAATGTACAGGATCAAAAGATGCTGCAGAGTGTTGTAGGCTCAGCCGGATTCATCACGGGTACAACCTTCCCCACCATTGAGGACATCTTCAAGAGGCGGTGCCTCAAGAAGGGGACATCCATCATTAAGGACCCTCACCGTTCCGGACACCCTCTTGCTGTTCCTATCATCGGAGAGGAGGTACAGGAGCCTGAAGACCCACACTCAATGTTTCAGGAACAGCTTCCTCCCCTCCGCCATCAGATTTCAAAATGGTCCATGAACCCGTGAACACATTAGTGTGGCAGGCAGAGGCTGAGGACGAGCTTGCTCCCAGTGAGGTAAGGCCGGGTAAGTTCTTTTAAATTAATGTAATTAACTTAGGAGTAGGTAATGAATGCAGCATTTAAGGGAGTCATGTGCTCCGTATGCAGTATGTGGGAAGTCAGGGACAGCACACTTGTCCCTGATGACTACACCTGTAAAAGGTGCATTCAGCTGCAGCTCCTGACAAACTGAGTTAGGGAACTGGAGCTGGAGCTGGAGCTGGATGAACTTCAGATCATTCATGAGACAGTGGCAGAAATAGACAGGAGTTTCAGGGAGACAGTCACCCCTAAAAGTCATGAGGCAGGTAGCTGGGTGACTGTCAAGAGAGGGAAGGGGTATAGACAGAAAGAGCAGAGCATCCCTATGGCCGTTCCCATCAACAATAAGTATACCATTTTGGATACTGCTGGTGGGGACAACCTACCAGGGACAAGTTGTAGTGGTCGCGTATTTTGGCACCGAGATGGGACCCTCAGCTCAGAAAGGAAGGAGGGAAAAGAGGAGAGCAGTGGTGATAGGGGATTCGATAGTTAGGGGGACAGATAGGAGGTTCTGTGGGAGAGATCGGGAATCCCAGATGGTCTGTTGCCTCCCTGGTGCCAGGGTCTGCAACATCTTGGATCGAGTTCTCAATATTCTCAGGAGGGAGGGTGAGCAGCCAGATGTTGTTGTCCATGTAGGGACCAATGACGTGGATAAGAAGGGGAAGAAGGTTCTGCAAAGAGAGTTTAGAGAATTAGGTGCAAAGTTGAAGGACAGGACCTCCAAGGTTGCAATCTCAGGATTACTGCCTGTGCCACGTGCTAGTGAGGCCAGAAATAGGAAGATAATGCAGCTAAATACATGGCTAAGGAGATGGTGCAGAAGGGAGGGCTTGATGCTTCTGGACAATTGGGCTTTGTTCCAGGGAAGGTGGGACCTGTTCGGATGGGACGGTTTGCACCCGAACTGGAGGGAGACTAACATACTTGCAGGTAGGTTTGCTAGTGCTGCTCCAGGGGGTTTAAACTAGATTTGCAGGGGGAGGGGAACCAGAGTGTTAGAGCAGATAGTGAGGTGGAGGAGGATAAAGGTCATGCGAGGACTGCAGGTATAGACAGAAATCAAAGGTTTGTATGTGATAGAAATGTTCTCAGGTGCATCAGAGTCAATCTGTGTATCATCTATAAACTCCTTTAACATGCTCCCTAAATTTAAGTCAAAATCATGAATTTATATAACAAGAACTAAAGGGTCAGTACTGAGGCCTGTGGAACTCTGCTGGCAACATTTCAGTCACAGAAGCACCTGTCAACCTGTTACCCTTTGCCTCCTGACACAGTGCCAATGTTTCACTCAATTTGCCATTCTACCATAACTAGCTCATGTTCCACCCCTGTCACACTGAGAGGCACATGGTGTGCAATGAGAACCACACCCACCACCAATTCACAAAGGTGACATGGTACCTAATAAGATCTACTTTTTACTTTCTTATCCTTATGCCCTTCATACAAATAAAACACACTTGAATTTTCTCTGAATTGACTTGGCCATGTATATTTATACCCTCTCTTTGTTTACCTCATTTCTCTTTTAATTTTACTTCATCACTTTCTATACTCTTCTTCCTTTGTGTTACATTAAGCGTTCATTTCACACAAGCTTCTCTTTGCTGCCCCCTCTCTGCCACCCCTCCATCCTGCAGAGTGCAGATTAGAAGGGTGAGACTAATATCTCTCATGCTCCAAATTGCAGCTTTCTCTTTATCACAAAATTCTACCTGTGTGGGTATTCTGCTTAAAGATCCTCAATAACTCTGGCTTCCTGTCTTCCACTAATGAGTTCACAAAATGGTTGCAACAGTCTACCTTTCGTATTAACCATCTGAGAGAAAGAATAGCTTCAGGATGAAAAAATGGACATGAGAAAGATTTTATTCAAAACTTTCTGTCAGTTGGTTTAATTGCAGCAGAATATGGAGGAACATTCTTCATTTGTTGTGTATACCTAGGTATTTGGTCAGTGAGCTGGTGATGTTGTCTCTGAGTCCACCTGTTCCAATTGGTCCATGCTTAGCCCCACCTCCCCACTGCTTGGACCAATTGGAGACTACACCCTGAAAGGCCTGAGATGTGGGTGTTCACATGCAGACTAGAAGTTGAATAATCATGAGTTTGTGATCATTTCTCCATAGTCCCATGAACTTTCTTAAATTATATTGAAACTTGGAGATTTCCCGGTGAGCTGCTTGTCTGATCTTGCTCTTAGCTCTGGCACTTGTTACTTTCCATATCAACTCTTCATACCAGCAGCATTTTATGGAGGGAATCATTTTGGGCAACACCGCCTCACCGCCCAATCGTGACTGGATTCAAAGCAGGACTTCTGTATGCCTGTGAGCTGTCACCCATTGCCCAATTGTTTAAAGGAAAGTCTTTCTTTGTTAAATAATAATTTTTATTCAGGCCTTCCTAACATCAGACCTTAAGCATTGGAGCCTATGCACCCAAGTCATTGAAAAAGCATAGTATGGCTGAACTGATGTACAGTATAATATATTGCTTTTCAACACAGAAGGAGACAGTGGCAAAAACACTGCAAATTAAATACCTCTGTCCCTTTTGTGGATATTACAAGATCACAAGACAAGGGAGCAGAAGTAGGCCATTTGGCCCATCGAGTCTGCTCCAAGGAAAAGGGAAAAAAGAAAAAGAAATGAGAAATTGGGGTGGGGGGCAGGTGAAAAAAAACTATTCTAACCCCAATTTCCGGCCTTATCCCCATATCCCTTGATACCCCAACTATTTAGATATCTATCTATCTCTTCCTTAAACGCCTCCAATGATCTGGCCTCCACTGCTGTATCTGGCAAGGAATTCCACAAATTCACCACCCTCTGGCTAAAGAAATTTCTCCTCATCTCTGTTTTAAACCTGTACCCTCTAATTCTAAGATTGTGCCCTCTGGTCCTGGACTCACCCACCAAGGGAAACAGCCAAGCCACATCTACTCTGTCCAGTCCTTTCAACATTTTAAATGTCTCTATGAGGTCCCTTCTCATTCTTCTGTACTCCAGTAAGTACAGTCCAAGAGCCAACAAACGCTCATCATACGTAAGCCCTTTCATTCCGGGAATCATCATCGTAAATCTCCTCTGAACCCTCTCCAACATCAGCACATCTTTCCTAAGATATGGTGCCCAAAACTGTGCACAGTATTCCAGATGAGACCTCACTAGTGCCCCGTAGAGCCTCATCAACACTTCCTTACTTTTATACACTATTCCTCTTGAAATGAATGCCAACATAGCATTCACTTTCTTTACCACCGATCTGACCTGGTGGTTAACCTTTAAGGTATCCTGCACGAGTACCCCCAAGTCCTTTTGTACTTCTGTACTTTGAATTTCCACTAATTATTACAGCAAGCAATAAATAATACATCAAATCACAAGAAGAAGAGACTCTAATTTAAAGGTAAAGATAAGATGAAAGCAAATTCTAATGATCTCACAACACTTCAAAACATCTTGAGTAACCACATCGGGTTCTGTTTCCTGCACTTCTTTAAACAAAACAGTTCCTACATTCCCTTCCAGGTTCACTTGAAGGAATATTAATCTACTGTGTAACTCCTAAAAAAAAGTGAATAAAAAGTGTGCTGGGGTTTTACTGGGAGTGATAATCAATGGTCCCGAAAATTTATAATCCAGCACAACCAAAGTTCCGAGGGTGCCAGATTATCAGAGATTTACTCCAGTGGATGCACTAGTTGTCAGAGTCATAGAGCTATAATTATGGCCCTCCCCTTTCCCTGCCATGGCTGCTGGTTCACCTTGGTGGGGGGGAGGGGGGGCACTTAAGAGATTGCCTTGTCAGTTTCCAAAGCAAATCTCTTTAGTGGTCAACAGCTGCGTTTAGAGACACAAGTGACTACAGATGCTGCAGCACATCCCACAGGTTTAGCTTTGGCACAAAGTTTTTCTCCAGTAACAAACCTTTGTAAAATGTCAACTTTGTCATCCAGGAATATTCCTTTAGGTAGTTGTTTAGGTTTACTTCTTGCACTTCAACTTGCTGGCCCTGCTTCAGCCATCTTGAGGGTATGTAATGTGAAAATCACTTGAAAGAAAACTGCTAGACGGCAAAACGAACCTACCGTGCTAAAAATTATCTGCACATGAGTAAACAAATGAGAGTTGACGAAAAAAAATAAACAAAATTCATTGTTTCTTTTGCATTTTGCGTTTATTGATTTAATTTTTATTGCTTTTCCCCCAAATTCCATAAGAGTGAATTTTATTCTGTATCTCAGACTTTTGGGTAATGATTTGTGAATTCCATCAGGGTGAATTTCCGTAACTCAAATGGCTGTTACGCAGGAATTGCTTGTTTTGGAGACAGTTTTCATGGTTAGAATGCTTCTACTTTAAAAATGTTATGGGTACATTGATAAAGAAAATTAAGTACAATTTTTAATGACTTTTTCACATGAAATATACAGCCATTAAGCATTTCTGAATGCATAAGTTATCAGTGAATTAAGAGAAATTTCAATAATGCTGCAGCAAGATCCAAAAAAATTCTAGGCTAAACTGAGAATGTGTCAAAAATCAAGAGAAGAATATGTATCTTCCTGTAAGATATATGTTTTCTTTGTCACCTCTTCAGCACATTATGCCCCTATAACCTCATAGTAGACACGAACACACCCAACATGTTGTCCACTGCTGAAAAAATGTAATTCTCCATAGTAATCCCCACTTGGAATCGACGATGAATGCACATATTCATGTTCTGGACGCACAAAAAGTCCCTGAAATACAGAAGTTTAGTTTAAGAATAGAAAATACCAATCTTTTGACTCTAAACATGAAACAAAGTACGTATTATCATCACTCAACAATAAGATTTATCTTTACATTAACATGACATTTCCCTTTTGTATTCTGCTGTGTAGAGGATTGCATGTGAAATAATTGAGAAAATTGAGCAAGATATGTATGGGTATTGTCAAGTAAAGCTTATATTTATAGATTGTCTTCAGACTCTCTTGGAATCCCATTATCATTTATGTTAGAAGATAGAACGGTACAGCACAGTAAGAGTCCTAGGACATCTGTGCCGACCATGATACCAAATTAAACTGATCCTATCTGCCTGCCTGCATGTGATCCATATCCATCCATTCCCTGCATATTCATAGGCCTGTTTAAATGGCTCTTAAATATCACTATCATAAAGTGCTTCCACCAACTTTCCCCCACCAACCCTGGCAGAGCATTCCACTCTGTGTAAAAAAGAGGCCTCAAGCATCCCCTTTAAACTCTCCCCTCACCTTAAAGATATGTCCTCTAGTATTTGACATTTCTACCCTGGGAAAAAGACTCTGACTATCTACCGTATCTATGCCTCTCAAAATGTTGTAAACTTCTATCAGGTCTCCCCACAGCCTCTGACACCCCAGAGAAAACAATCCAAGTTTGTCTAACTTCTCCTTATAGCTAATACTCTCTAATCCAGGTAACATCCTGGTGAACCTCTTCTGCATCCTCTCCAAAGATTCCACATCCTTCTTGTAATGCAGTGACCATAATTGCACACAATAACTCCAAATATGGCCTGTCCAAAGTTTTATACAGCTGCAACGTGATTTCCGGACTTTTATACTCAGTGCCCATACATATGAAGACAAGCATGTCCAATGCCTTCTTTACCACCCTATTTACTTGTGTTGCCACTTTCAGGGAGCTATGGACTTACAGCTCTGTACATCAATGCTCCTGAGGGTCCTGCCATTTCCTGTATACTTTCTTCTTGCATTTGACCTTCCAAAGTGCAACACCTCACACTTATCTTGTTTAAACTCCATCTACCATTTAACCCTTAAATTTAACCTCCCAAAATGCATCACCTCACTCTTGTCCGGGTTAAACTCCACCTGCCATCTTTCCATCCATATCTTCATCTGATCAAGATCCAGCTGTTTCCTGTGACAACCTTCACCAACTATACACAACTCCACCAACTTTTGTGTCATCTGCAAACTTACTAATCAGCCCATCTGCATTTTCATCCAAATCATTTACATCAGCAACAAAGGTCCCAGCACTGATCCCTGCGGAATACCACTGGTCACAAACATCCAGTCAGAGAAACACCCCTCCGCTTTCTCTGGCCAAGCCAATTTTGAATCCAGTCTACTGAGACACCATGGATCCCATGTGTCTTAATGATCCATAATGTAACATGAGAAATTCTTATATTTGAGCATAGCAACACCCCACAAATAGCCATGGTGTGTATGAGGAGATAACATGTACATTGATATTGGCTGGGGAATCATAATTAGCCTAAGTAATGTTGTAGGATCTGACAATGGCAGATCAAACCTCAGTTCAAAATCCCTTCTGAAAGATGGTGACTCGAATTGCAGCCTCTCATTACCAGCACTGGCATGTCTGCCTGTGTTTCTTTTCATATGGGCTTCTAATGTAAGTCGTGGACACACATCCTCCTGACCGAGAGCTGTGAATGCTTCTATTGAACAACGGCTGATATGCAAATTGAACAGAAAAACAATGCCGAGAGATGTCCAATGGCTTCATCCCTCCTGGTGTCATTGGGCAGTTGTGCAGAGAACGTTGTAGTGTGATTTACAGAACTGGTTCATTTATATTGTGATCTTAAGTCATAATTCATTCATTTATAAGTAGCAATTTATTGGAACTGCTGCTGAGCCTGACAGCTTCAACTACAAATTGCGTCTTGGCAAGTGTGTGCATTCTTGCTACATACATATGTCAAAAGCTGCACTACATGCATGGAATTATGTTTATTTTCATTTTCTTTATGTTTGCAGTTATGGAATAATAGTGGCAGATTCACTGATCACATGGGAAGATTCAGTAAGGATACCATAATAATGCTTTGGGATTTAACCTACAGTTCAACTCTCAGTTTTTAAAATGTGTATTTGAGTAGGAATTTATGTAAGAACAATATCAATCATTCGTTGATTTGGACAGCATTCAAAACAGGCAAATGAATCCAAATGTACAAACGTCTTGAAAGAGCTTAGTGATTTAGTTTCCTTCAAAATATGACTGGAATTCTATGGTGTTGTGCCAAAGGTATACCCAGTATAAGAGAAAGCTGAAGAGCCAATTGGTTTCAATTATAGCATTGGCACCAATGTGCAATGGATTGTGGAGATTTCTTTGGATCTGAGTGTGAGATTGGACCCAAAACAAAGCAAATTCAGCAGACCTGGTCAGGTTCCATTGTCATGCACTGCAAGCACCACATTAAATCAGACCATCTCAGCCCCTCGCGATGAACCTGAAATTTCTTAATGAGGGTGCTTTCAATCTCCTGCTAGAGCTTTGGTTAGTTTATTGTAGATCTGCCAAAGTTATATTACTTAGCCCTAGTGGAAATTCTACCTGATATTTAAACTATCTTTTGCTCTAGTGATGCAAGTTACATTAGGACCAAAGGTGAGAAAAAAAAGTAGCTCGGAATGAAAGAATCCCATTCCAGCACCCCGCCCAATCCAATCTTTCCTCCTTGTGTCATACACTGCATAAATAGACAGCTTTTAATGGAGGCATGTTGAGTACAGTTGTACAATACAGTCTGTAATGCTGCTGGTGGGTTGCTTCATGTTTTGATACAGTAGCAAACTTCACCTTGTTTTGGAATCTTGTCATTGTTGGTTGTGTCTGAATGAGATATTGTGGTGGTGCAGTCTATAGTCCTGGACAATTTACTGCAGGATATTTTAATAATTTCTTAACAATTCACTGTTACGTGCTAATTTTCACTGACTTTTGTAATTCTGTTGAGGGTTGTTGTTTAGAAATCTTGTCAATGTATTTTGTGGAGAAAAAGTCCAGATGCAGGTTACACTTGTATAACAGAAAGTGTAAGAAAACCTCTGCAGATCTGGCTCATTTGTGGAGAGACAAACACAATTAATTTTTCAGGACAATTAAAACACCATTGACCTGAAACTTTAAATCTGTTTCTCTCTCCACAGATGCTGTCTGACCATCTGAATGTTTCCAGCATTTCTGTTTTTATTTCAGATTTCTAGCATTGCTGCTTTTTTTGCTTTTCCAGTTATATAATACCTGAAGTCAAAATGAGATACAGAACACTCTACACGGTGAATACATTAGACAAAAGCAGTTTCCCCAATTCCAGTTGTCAGGAATACAATAAGAGAACAGTGAAAGTACTGAAAGAATCTTCATTTAGTGAGGCTGGGCAGGACTATTGACTTCAACTGACAAGTGATCCAGGTTGATGTTTGCATTGATCAAGCCATGATTAACTCATATTAGGACTTTAAATCAGTTAAATATATTTAGACCAACAAGTAAGGTCTTTTTCATACAAAAACTGACAAGAATTAACTGGGATGAACATATGCAAACATAAAGAACACAGTTGCATCATATAACAGGAAATATCAAACTTACAGTGTTGAAAGCACAAGATGTTTCCTTGCCCAATGCTTTACAAACATCCACATCACAATGGTAAATCTCAGGACACGGAATTTTCACCCAATGGCCATCCTTCTTGTAATATTGTGATTGAACCTAGGACAATTAAACATACAAAAACAGTGATTATTTCTGTGAACGGAAACAGAATGAAATTACAGCTCAGCTTCTCCCTGTGGTCTGAGCACCAATGACAAAATAGCAAAATCTTTCAGATCCATGAGGTCAAGTGAACCAAAGTCAGTGTCTTCTCCCAGGTCAACATCACCCATATTGAGTCTTGAGTTGTACACAGTCCGTTACATTAAGCATGTCTGAAACCAGACTCCAAAAACACTATATTCTGAGCTCTGTCATGGGAAGAGATTACCAGGTGAATGGAGGAAAAGATTCAAGGATGTGCTTGAAGCCTCCTTGAAGAAATGCAATGTGTTCACTGACTCCTGGGAATCCCTGGCACATGACTGTTCCAAATGGAGAAAAGATGTTTGAAATTGTATTGAGGGCCAACAGTCCACTTTTTGGGAGAATACAGAAGCCTTGCACAAATGGCAGAAGGAGGAGATCACCTCACAAACCATCCAGCCACCTGTCCAATCAGTCCCCTCCTGCCCCTTCTGTAGAAGAACCTATGGTTCCGACATTGGCTTCATCAGCCACCTTAGAATCCACCGAAATGGAAGAGAAGAAAGTCAACATTAATCTCAACTAGAAGACCATACAGAATAACTTAGTGGTGTGCATGGTACATTATGATGCTGCTACACTAAGAAATCCAAGGATAATTACCTACTGAAAGTTAGGTTATTCAACCAGCTATCCACTAAATAAACATTAACACAAGTTATAAGACAATCAGCACAAAACACACCATCACCTATTTGAAATCAGATGACAACTAATCCACAGAATGGACAGGATGAATATTCACTTACCTGCATTCCCCTGAGGGAACGTTTCACTTGGGCACTCCACCCAAGTCTAACTGTTCCTGGATACCGAACAGGTTGTGGACTTAATGAGAACGATTTGAACTGAAGTGCGTCATTGCCCTTACCGCAGTCTTCCCAACGAAAGGCATCTGACTAAGAGGAGAAAGTGGGTAACATCCATAAATGGCAGAACTAACTCTGATAATATGCAAACCTGTTTCTAATATGAAAATCAAATAGGCTATTCTTATATTTTTCCTGCTTATTCTTAAAATTTAATAAAGGTTTCTTATGGAAATAACAAAAGGTCAATACAAATCAAATTAAAATTTTAGTTAAAAAGTTAAAGTTTGATATGTCAGTCCTCGGCCTCCTCCACTGCCAGGAGAATTCCAAGCACAAACTGGAGGAACAGCATCTCATTTTCTGTCTTGGAACCTTGCAGCCTAACGGCATGAACATTGAATTCTCACACTTTAAGTAATCCCCACCCTTCTTCCCTACAAACCCCACCCCCCCCCATGTTTCTTCCCTTCTTCCCTTTCATAGCTTATCTCTCTTTTTTCTACCCTTTTTTTCCTTTCTCTCCTTACCTTTGACCCATTCCCTGGTGGATCTGCTCTCACCTCCTACCCCACACCTGCCTATCACCATCTCTTACCTGCATTTACCTATCACCACCTTGTGCCCAACCTGCCTCCCCTCTTATGTCCACCTATCACTGCTCTGTTTTTCCCTCCTATATACTGGGTTTCCCCTTTTCCTATCTTCAGTCCTGAAGAAGGGTCCTGACCCGAAATGTTGACCGCCTGCTTTTCTCCATGGATGCTGCCTGGCCTGCTGAGTTTTTCCAGCATCATAGTGTTTTTCATCTAGATTCCAGCATCTGCAGTCCTTTGTTTCTATGAAGTTTTAGTTAGTGCAATTTTTATTGTCTGACAGTTTCACTGTTAAAACTTTAATGTAATTTTACAGTCCATACAGAAGTTTTGCTTTTCCGATAGGAGTTTTAATACAGATTAGCAAAGAAAAGTATATAGGACAATAATTGCAGTAGGAGAAAGGCACACAAAATATAAAGAAACACAGGATTCATTAGATTGTTTCTTAAATAGAAATAGATTACACAACCTCTGAAGAAATAAGAGCACAATTAAAATAGTATCTTTTATTTTAATCAGAATGAAATATCATCTAACTATACGCAATGCCAAAAGTTGCAAACACACTGAAAGGGGCTAAACAATTATTTTCAGTAACTCCCATTAATATACCAGGAACGTTCCTCAGTGGCTTCATTTACCTTCCAATGTAAGTTTACATACCACGATCATGTATTACTTATGCTGATATTCCCTATTATACTATAAGACATTGGGAAATTGAATACAAGAGCAGGAGGTTATGCTCCAACTTTATAAGGTATTGGTCATTCCTTGGAGAGACTGGAGAAGCCAGGACTGTTTACCCTGGAGTGAAGGAGATTAATAGGGGACATGATATAAAATTATGAGGTTTGTGAATATGCAGGGACTTTTCCCCTTATAAGAGGTGAATAAAACAAGGCACCATAGATTTAGGGGAAGGAATAAAAGATTCATAGGGGATCTGAAGGTGATCTTTGTCACTCAGAGAGTCGTGAATACTTGGAATTGCCTGCCAGAGAGAGCAGTGGAAGCAATGTTGCTGACAATGTTGAAAAGGTGTCTAGTCAAGCATTTGAATCACCTGGGCATAGAGGCTATGGCCCAGTGCTGGAAGATGGGATTAATATGGATGGTGCCCGTTGATTGGCATGGACATGGTGGGCTGAATGGCCTGTTTCCATACTGTATGACTCTGCGACCAAGGTCATAAGAACAGCCAAGTTGGTCCATTCAGTAACTCAAATCTGCTCCACTATTTAACAGGATCATGGCTAATCCAACATTTCAAGTCTACTTTGGAAATCTCTTTATCTTATTATACCCATGGACTCTGCCCCCACACCTCTGAGTTTCAAAAACTCACAACCCTCAGAAGAAATCCTTACTCATCTGGATCTTAAATGTGCTCCTTATTGGAAGACTAGGCCCTCTAAAACTCTCCCATAAGAGGAAACATGTTCTCAGCATTTACTCTTTCTCACCCCTAAAAATCTTGTATCATTCAATAAGATCACCCCTCATTCTTCTAAACTCCAATCAGTGGAGTCCCAACCTGTTTCCTCTTTCCTCATAGGACAACCCATCCATACGTTGGATCATCCCAATTAACATTCTCTGAACTGCTTCCAATCAGATGATATCTTTCTTTAAATAGGAAACCAAAACAGTCTACATTCTTCTAGATGTGGACTTACTAGTGTCTTGGACAGTGCAGAAATATTTCCTTTAATACTCCGACAGTATTAAAGCAAGGGCTAACATTCCATTATCCTCCCCTGTTACTTGCTGACCTTTTGGAAGATTACAACTGATGCACCCACTTCCTCCATACCCACTTCTTTTAGGATGCAAGTCATCTAGGCCAGGGGATTTATCAGCCTTCAGTGCAATTAGTTTCACTGATACTATTTCTCTAGTAATGGTGACTGTATTTAACTCTTCCACCGCATTATTCTGTATTAATGGGATCTTTGTACATCCTCTACCCTGAAGACTTATGCAAAATGGCTCCTCCGCCATTTCTTCAGCATGTATCAGAATTCATCAGAAGTATTTCCCCATGCCTACTCTCTTAGCAGCCAACTTTCGCTTGGACCTCTATTCCATTTTATATGCTTAAACAAAGATCTTTGTCTTTTTTTGATATACTTTGCTAGTTTTCCATCAGTTTATTTTTTCCCTTTCCATTATCTTTTTTTTTTGTTCTTCCCTGCTGGATTATGAATTTATACCAAACTTTGGGACAACCACTAATTTTTGTCAACTTATGTTTTCTCTTAAACTTGATGAACTCCTGGTCTTCCTTGGTGAGCCACGGTTGGTTCATCCCTGCCTTAAAACCTTTCCTCCTTACTGGGATGTACCTCTGCTGAGTGCCATGAATTACCTTCCTAAATGCGTGGCACCTCTTGCCCCCTGTCTTTCCTGCTAATCTACTGGCCCAGTCCGCTTCAGCCAATCCTATCCTCATTCCATTGTAATTCCATTTAGTTTTGGTTTCAGTTGTTTCTGACCCATTTTTCTGCTTCTTAAACTGAATGCTGAATTCTTTCTTGCTGTGATCAGTACTTCCTAGGAGGATCTTTTATTAAGCCTGCCTCATTTGCTATTGTCAGTTCCAGGATAACTTATGCATTGGTTGGCTCTCCATACCTACTCAATTACAAATCTGGTGATTTAACCATCACATCCTCACCTCAGCTGCACTGAATACTAACCAATGGAATGCCAAGGAATTTTCTTCCCAAAATTCTCTTGCTATCTTCCCATGATTATTCTGGCTCTTTCAGATTTATCTTTCACGTTTACAGAATCAATAAGGTTCCACAGTGCATTTCATAAATGGAAAAAAAACATTACCTTATAATAGTCTTGCATTGAACTTTAGGACTGCAAAGCACCAGACCTATGTGGAAGTAGATTCCTCAGCTCTCATTTTAAGCAAGTTATCTTTCAACAAACAGCTTCTTAATCAAAGAGGCATGTTTCTAAACATTCTTTTATTCCTGATAGAATACTTACATTCTATTAAATCAATTACTTACAGTTCTCATCTGGCTGAGCAAGTAAATGGCCAGGAAAATGACACTGAAGTGAAGAGCCATCTTTCTTTGACTTCAGAGGTTGAAGAGAAAGTTCCTAGGTTTAGCTTGTTGCCTGTTTTATACTCATTGTCAATGGGTGTCACTTTGTGTGTGACCAATCATCATGATCCTCTGTTACCTTGTTGATTCAAGGTTATTCAATGAGTGGTGCGGGTTTGATATATAAATATTTAGATTTCAAATCTGCCAATATTGTTTTGTTCCTAACACTGTATGCAAATTTTTAAAATTGATGTTAATGACAAAGACCATGGCTCTCATACTCTCCATATAGCTCTCGTGGAGACTGATGACACTCCTCAGATAATCTGTGTGAGAAGTTGCACATCATTATTATTGAGGATAGTCTGCAGATTCACCCCTTCTGCAGCTCGATTTATAGAGGAAGACTCAGAAATCCCTTAAAGTTTTCTCCACCAGGATATTTTAAATGAATACTATGTAATTATGTTCTTTTTTGTGAGTCATGAGATAGATGATGAAAGCTTGTGGTAAGTGAAGTGAGGAGAGAGAGGCTTGATTAAGATCTAAGGTTCATGTACACTTCAAGGTGATGAGAGTGCATATTCATGGTCAGGAGAGATGATATTGGTTAAAGTAACAGAAAGGGGAAAGTCAACAGATGTTAATTTTGAGGATCTCCAAAAGCCATTTTGGAAACTTGTAAGCTTAAATTGAAACTCAGAGGATTAAAGGCATACACTGACCTGACGAGAAGATTGGCTAAGTGACAGGGAACAAAGAGTACCTAGTTATTCAAAATAGCAGGATGTTGGGGGCAATAATTATTTAGCATATTTCAATGTGACTTGAATTTAAAACACATCAGATTTTGCAATGTAGATGGCAGCATTAAAATACAAGGAGCTATTAATGCGTACAATAGTTCCTTGTAATTTAATGATGCCATCTACATTGTGAATGGGCAAAAACTGGGGCACATGGAGTCCAATGTAGATAAATGTTAGATCATCCACTTCAGACTCACCAGAAAGGAGAGAGCAGAATATTTTCTAAATTGTGAGAAACTGGAAACAGTGATGGTCCGAAGAGCTCTGTGAACATCACTCCTTAAAGCATCTTGTACAGGTACTGAATAAAATCAAAGAGCTCATAGAATGCTCGCCATTATACCTAGAGGAATGGGATATAGTGAAGTAGTATTATGCTAGTCATTACAAACTCTAGTTAGACTTTACCTTGAATACTGTGAGGAGTGCCTGAAACATGTTGGTCTTCCAGTACAAGGAATTGTCCACAACCAAATGTT